>NC_056440.1:73140673-73148173 GCF_018296145.1 Oncorhynchus tshawytscha | reverse complement strand
CTAGGTGGTATACCTGAATATCAAGTCTACATGGTATACCTGAATATCAAGTCTACACTCGTATACCTGAATATCAAGTGTACACTGGTATACCTGAATATCAAGTGTACACTGGTATACCTGACTATCAGGTCTTCATGGTATACCTGAATATCAAGTCTACATGGTATACCTGACTATCAGGTCTTCATGGTATACCTGAATATCAGGTCTTCATGGTATACCTGAATATCAAGTCTACATGGTATACCTGAATATCAAGTCTACATGGTATACCTGGATATCAACTCTACATGGTATACCTGAATATCAAGTCTACATGGTATACCTGAATATCAAGTCTACATGGTATACCTGAATATCAAGTCTAGGTGGTATACCTGAATATCAAGTCTTCATGGTATACCTGACTATCAGGTCTTCATGGTATACCTGAATATCAAGTCTACATGGTATACCTGAATATCAAGTCTACATGGTATACCTGAATATCAAGTCTACATGGTATACCTGAATATCAAGTCTACATGGTATACCTGAATATCAAGTCTAGGTGGTATACCTGAATATCAAGTCTACATGATATACCTGAATATCAAGTCTACATGGTATACCTGAATATCAAGTCTACATGGTATACCTGAATATCAAGTCTACATGGTATACCTGAATATCAAGTCTACATGGTATACCTGAATATCAAGTCTACATGGTATACCTGAATATCAAGTCTACATGGTATACCTGAATATCAAGTCTGCATGGTATACCTGAATATCAAGTCTACATGGTATACCTGAATTTCAACTCAACATGGTATACCTGGATATCAAGTCTACATGGTATACCTGAATATCAACTCAACATGGTATACCTGAATATCAAGTCTACATGGTATACCTGAATATCAAGTCTACATGGTATACCTGAATATCAAGTCTTCATGGTATACCTGAATATCAAGTCTACATGGTATACCTGAATATCAAGTCTACATGGTATACCTGAATATCAAGTCTACATGGTATACCTGAATATCAAGTCTACATGGTATACCTGAATATCAAGTCTGCATGGTATACCTGAATATCAAGTCTTCATGGTATACCTGAATATCAAGTCTACATGGTATACCTGAATATCAAGTCTGCATGGTATACCTGAATATCAAGTCTTCATGGTATACCTGAATATCAAGTCTACATGGTATACCTGAATATCAAGTCTGCATGGTATACCTGAATATCAAGTCTTCATGGTATACCTGAATATCAAGTCTACATGGTATACCTGACTATCAGGTCTTTTCTTCTTTTTTACCTCTTTTTTAAGGAATGGGAAAAGCTTTCATCCCAAAGTGATGGTGTGCATAGAAAAGTTACAGTAGCATCCTAATATCAGACTCATGATTTCTCAGGGGTTGTGATGAAGTGAATTTTGACTGATGGTTCCTGATAGTGGCAACACGTGTCCCTCTTACCCGGCTGGCGCTCCTCACCCGCTACTCTACAGATGTGTCGCTTGATGTACCCGTCGATCGGTGCTCCACTGCCACTTAATAAAATATCACTCCTGCTTTGACAGCCGGCCTTAATTGAGTCCCTTGTCAGTTTTAGCAAACTGTGTGTTAACGTCATTTGAAACTTTTTTTCTTCTCCATCTATCTCAGTCTCTCTCTCTCGTGGTCTATAAGGAATATGTTAGCAGCCTAGCAGGCAAATCCTCTGTAACTTTGTTTAGGAAGGAGAGCGCGAGTGAGAGCGAGAGAGAGAGAGAGAGAGAGAGAGAGAGAGAGAGAGAGAGAGAGAGAGAATAAGCCTCAAAAGCCATCTTGTCATTGGATCCATAATTCAGGCTCATGATTTTAATTTCCCTCTGTTCTTTCAAAGGGATGAGAAGAGGAAGGGAAGAGGAGAGGGAAGACTGGTAGTTAGCTGGATAACTGCATTTGAGATGAGCTGAGGTGTTCTGTCATGCTGCCTGTACTACATAATAGGGATGGAAATGTGCCAGAGAAGAAAGACACATCAAAATGAAGGGAAGCCAACTTCACTCTCTGAACTCTCAAAATCCACATCGCACGCTGTTTACAAACGGAAAAACCCCATGTTGTTTCTTCTAAGACGAACCAATCCCAGACCAGAGGGGCACTGTGGCACATTCAACCAAAGATTGAATGACAAACACAGACGTACACACAGGCAGATATAGTACACAGACACACAAATGGATAAATAATGAAACGTTCCTTTTTATTTGAATAATCAGTTATGTCCTTATATCAGAATTAACATGCCTTTAGTACAATATCCAATGTGACCTGTAGGCATGAGTTGTCCGGAGGGTCCTTCCTTCACACTCTGTCAGTGTGTTTGGCCCGGCCTGGCCCCAGCCTGTGTGTATGTGTGTGTGTTTGTGTGTGTGCTTGCGCAGAGGGAACTGACGATAGTTAAAATTGTGCGTGTGTTTTTATGTGCGTGGGTGGGTGGCTTCAGGCTGTAGACTTCAGGCTGCTGGTCTGGGGCCCAGTGTAGTGTGTCTCTCTCTCTGTGTTTTCATGTTTGTGTGATTTGAATTGTGATTCTGTGGATTCAAATAAAGTATTTAAAACATGTGTGTGTTTGTCTCTCTTTCTCTTCCTCTGTGTGTTGAGAGGAGAGGGCTCTGTGGCGGTCCTCCCTCCCTCCCTCCCTCCCTCCCTCCCTCTCTCTCTCTCTCTCTCCCTCTTTCTTTCCCTCTATCTCTGTCTCCCTCTTTCTCTCTCTCTCCTCTCTCTCTCTCTCTCTCTCTCTCTCTGTCTCCTTCTTTCTCTCTGTCTCCCTCTTTCTATCTCTCTCTCTCCATCTCTCTCTGTCTCTCTCTCTCTCTCTCTCTCTCTCTCTCTCTCTCCCTCCCTCCCTCTCCCTCTCTCTCTCTCTCTCTCTCTCTCTCTCTCTCTCTCTCTCTTCTCAGCTACACCAGGAGATGTTTTGATGTCAGCTGCATCTCTTTGTCTCTTCCTTCCTCTCCCCTCATCTTTTTCTATATGATTTTCTCTTTTCCCGTTCCCTCCCTCTCTCTCTGTCTCTCTGTAAAGCTCAGGTTGTGGTGCTTACAGGACTCGGCAGTGCCACTGTACTCCTCACCATACCATTTGATCATTAATTTATCACAGCTCCAACAGTTTGTTTGACAGGTGCAGTAACTTTCATCTGGTGGGCTTGGCAGCATTTGCTGCTCTCTCTCTTTCTCTCTGACTCCCCCTCTCTCCCTCTATCTTTTGCTTTCTCCTCCTCCACCCCATCTCTCCTCACCCCTCTCTCTCTCCACTTTCGCTCAGCCCTGGTAAGGTGAAAGTAAAGACAGGAGCCACCTTTCCCTTACAGGAACCATTTGTCCCCCTCTGGTAATGAGAAGACAGACAGACACGGTTTCTCTCTGATACATCATGTTTTATTGATACAGTCAGCGTAGGGAATACATGAATGGGAACAGGAGAATCATTTGGGGGTCTTATAGGCCTATGTGTAGCTAGCTAGTGATGTTGTTGTTAATCAACTTGTGGTGCTATAGCAACAGCATAGCTCTTTCTTTGTATCTCTCTACCATCTCTCTCAGTATATTTATTTATATCACTGACGTATCTTTGTCTTGTTACCCCTCCATCTTTCTTTGTGAAACTATATTTTCTCTTTCTTCCACAAAGATTATTCTACCTTGTCTCATTGGTGACCTGAACAGGAAGGCTGTGTGGAGAGACTCCATCATGATGAGTTGATCATCCCTGACCAGAGAAAGGCCCGTAATTCATACAAGTATACTGACCTTGAGAAAAGGTTCATACCAGTATAATAACCCAGAGTAAAGGTTCAGACCAGTATAATAACCCAGAGTAAAGGTTCATACCAGTATAATAACCCAGAGTAAAGGTTCAGACCAGTATAATAACCCAGAGTAAAGGTTCATACCAGTATAATAACCCAGAGTAAAGGTTCAGACCAGGATGTTGACCAAGAGAAAAGGTTCATACCATTATATTGGCCCAGAAAAAGGTTTAAATAGTATATTTACCCAGAGTAAAGGTTCAGACCAGTATATTAACCATGAGTAAAGGTTCAGACCAGTATATTAACCCTGAGTAAAGGTTCAAACCAGTATATTTACCCAGAGTAAAGGTTCAGACCAGTATATTAACCCTGAGTAAAGGTTCAAACCAGTATATTAACCCAGAGTAAAGGTTCAGACCAGTATATTAACCCTGAGTAAAGGTTCAGACCAGTATAATAACCCCGAGTAAAGGTTCAGACCAGTATAATAACCCAGAGTAAAGGTTAAGACCAGTATAATAACTCAGAGTAAAGGTTCAGACCAGTATATTAATCCTGAGTAAAGGTTCAGACTAGTATAATAACCCAGAGTAAAGGTTCAGACCAGTATATTAACCCAGCGTAAAGGTTCAGACCAGTATAATAACCCTGAGTAAAGGTTCAGACCAGTATATTAACCCAGAGTAAAGGTTCAGACCAGTATATTAACCCAAAGTAAAGGTTCAGACCAGGATGTTAACCTAGATTAAAGGTTCAGACCAGTATATTAATCCTGAGTAAAGGTTCAGACCAGGATATTAACCCAGAGTAAAGGTTCAGACCAGTATAATAACCCTGAGTAAAGGTTCAGACCAGTATATTAACCCTGAGTAAAGGTTCAGACCAGTATAATAACCCCGAGTAAAGGTTCAGACCAGTATAATAACCCAGAGTAAAGGTTAAGACCAGTATAATAACTCAGAGTAAAGGTTCAGACCAGTATATTAATCCTGAGTAAAGGTTCAGACTAGTATAATAACCCAGAGTAAAGGTTCAGACCAGTATATTAACCCAGCGTAAAGGTTCAGACCAGAATAATAACCCTGAGTAAAGGTTCAGACCAGTATATTAACCCAGAGTAAAGGTTCAGACCAGTATATTAACCCAAAGTAAAGGTTCAGACCAGGATGTTAACCTAGATTAAAGGTTCAGACCAGTATATTAATCCTGAGTAAAGGTTCAGACCAGGATATTAACCCAGAGTAAAGGTTCAGACCAGTATAATAACCCTGAGTAAAGGTTCAGACCAGTATATTAACCCAGAGTAAAGGTTCAGACCAGTATAATAACCCTGAGTAAAGGTTCAGACCAGTATATTAACCCAGAGTAAAGGTTCAGACCAGTATAATAACCCAGAGTAAAGGTTCAGACCAGTATAATAACCCTGAGTAAAGGTTCAGACCAGTATAATAACCCTGAGTAAAGGTTCAGACCAGTATAATAACCCAAAGTAAAGGTTCAGACCGGTATATTAACCCAGAGTAAAGGTTCAGACCAGTATATTTACCCAAAGTAAAGGTTCAGACCAGTATATTAACCCAAAGTAAAGGTTCAGACCAGGATGTTGACCCAGATTAAACGTTCAGACCAGTATAATAACCCTGAGTAAAGGTTCAGACCAGTATAATAACCCTGAGTAAAGGTTCAGACCAGTATATTAACCCAGAGTAAAGGTTCATATCATTATATTGACCGAGAGTAAAGGTTCATATCATTGTATTGGCCCAGAAAAAAGGTTTTACATAGTATATTGACCCAGAATAAGGGTTCAGACCAGTATATTTACCCAGAGTAAAGGTTCAGACCAGTATATTAACCCTGAGTAAAGGTTCAAACCAGTATATTAACCCAGAGTAAAGGCTCAGACCAGTATATTAACCCTGAGTAAAGGTTCAGACCAGTATAATAACCCTGAGTAAAGGTTCAGACCAGTATAATAACCCAGAGTAAAGGTTAAGACCAGTATAATAACCCAGAGTAAAGGTTCAGACCAGTATATTAATCCTGAGTAAAGGTTCAGACTAGTATAATAACCCAGAGTAAAGGTTCAGACCAGTATATTAACCCAGCGTAAAGGTTCAGACCAGTATAATAACCCTGAGTAAAGGTTAAGACCAGTATAATAACCCAGAGTAAAGGTTAAGACCAGTATAATAACCCAGAGTAAAGGTTCAGACCAGTATATTAATCCTGATTAAAGGTTCAGACTAGTATAATAACCCAAAGTAAAGGTTCAGACGAGGATGTTGACCCAGATTAAAGGTTCAGACCAGTATATTAATCTAGAGTAAAGGTTCAGACCAGTATATTAACCCAGAGTAAAGGTTCAGACCAGGATGTTAACCCAGATGAAAGGTTCAGACCGGTATATTAACCCAGAGTAAAGGTTCAGACCAGTATACTGACCCAGAGTAAAGGTTCAGACCAGTATATTTACCCAAAGTAAAGGTTCAGACCAGTATATTAACCCAAAGTAAAGGTTCAGACCAGGATGTTGACCCAGATTAAACGTTCAGACCAGTATAATAACCCAGAGTAAAGGTTCAGACCAGTATAATAACCCAGAGTAAAGGTTCAGACCAGTATAATAACCCTGAGTAAAGGTTCAGACCAGTATAATAACCCTGAGTAAAAGGTTCAGACCAGTATATTAACCCAGAGTAAAGGTTCAGACCAGTATAATAACCCTGAGTAAAGGTTCAGACCAGTATATTAACCCAGAGTAAAGGTTCAGACCAGTATAATAACCCAAAGTAAAGGTTCAGACCAGTATATTATCCCAGCGTAAAGGTTCAGACCAGTATAATAACCCTGAGTAAAGGTTCAGACCAGTATATTAACCCTGAGTAAAGGTTCAAACCAGTATATTAACCCAGAGTAAAGGTTCAGACCAGTATAATAACCCAGAGTAAAGGTTCAGACCAGTATAATAACCCTGAGTAAAGTTTCAAACCAGTATAATAACCCTGAGTAAAGGTTCAGACCAGTATAATAACCCAAAGTAAAGGTTCAGACCAGTATAATAACCCTGAGTAAAGGTTCAGACCAGTATAATAACCCTGAGTAAAGGTTCAGACCAGTATATTAACCTAGAGTAAAGGTTCAGACCAGTATATTAACCCTGAGTAAAGGTTCAGACCAGTATAATAACCCTGAGTAAAGGTTCAGACCAGTATAATAACCCAGAGTAAAGGTTAAGACCAGTATAATAACCCAGAGTAAAGGTTCAGACCAGTATATTAATCCTGAGTAAAGGTTCAGACTAGTATAATAACCCAGAGTAAAGGTTCAGACCAGTATATTAACCCAGCGTAAAGGTTCAGAACAGTATAATAACCCTGAGTAAAGGTTAAGACCAGTATAATAACCCAGAGTAAAGGTTAAGACCAGTATAATAACCCAGAGTAAAGGTTCAGACCAGTATATTAATCCTGATTAAAGGTTCAGACTAGTATAATAACCCAAAGTAAAGGTTCAGACGAGGATGTTGACCCAGATTAAAGGTTCAGACCAGTATATTAATCTAGGGTAAAGGTTCAGACCAGTATATTAATCCAGAGTAAAGGTTCAGACCAGGATGTTAACCCAGATGAAAGGTTCAGACCGGTATATTAACCCAGAGTAAAGGTTCAGACCAGTATACTGACCCAGAGTA
>NC_056440.1:73130673-73133173 GCF_018296145.1 Oncorhynchus tshawytscha | reverse complement strand
CTACCGCTCCTGCTGTCTCTAGAGAGTTGAAAACAGCAGGTCTGGGACAGGTAGCACGTGCGGTGAACAGGTGAGGATTCCATAGCCGCAGGCAGAACAGTTGAAACTGGAGCAGCAGCACGGCCAGGTGGACTGAGGACAGCAAGGAGTCTGCCAGGTAGTCCTGAAGCATGGTCCTAGGGCTCAAGTCCTCCAAGAGAGAGAAAGAAAGAGAGAAAAAGAGAGAAATAGAGAGAGAATTAGAGAGAAAATTCACACAGGACACCAGATAAGACAGGAGAAATACTACAGATATAACAGACTGACCCTAGCCCCCCGACACATAAACTACTGCAGCATAAATACTGGAGGCTGAGACAGGAGGGGTCGGGAGATACTGTGGCCCCATCTGATGATACCCCCGGACAGGGCAAAACAGGCAGGATATAACCCCACCCACTTTGCCAAGCACAGCCCCCATACCACTAGAGGGATATCTTCAACCACCAACTTACCACCCTGAGACAAGGCCAAGTATAGCCCACAAAGATCTCCGCCACGGCAAAACCAAAGTGGGGGGTCAACCCGGACAGGAAGATCACGTCAGTGACTCAACCCATTCAAGTGACGCACCCCTCCTAGGGACGGCATGGAAGAGCACCAGTAAGCCAGTGACTCAGCCCCTGTAATAGGGTTAGAGGAAGAGAATCCCAGTGGATAGAAGGGAACCGGCAAGGCAGAGACAGCAAGGGTGGTTTGTTGCTCCAGTGCCTTTCCGTTCACCTTCACACTCCTGGGCCAGACTACACTCAATCATAGGACCTACTGAAGAGATGAGTCTTCAATAAAGACTTAAAGGTTGAGACCGAGTCTACGTCTTTCACATGGGTAGGCAGACCATTCCATAAAAATTGAGCTCTATAGGAGAAATCACTGCCTACAACTGTTTGCTTAGAAATTCTAGGGACAGTAAGAAGGCCTGCATCTTGTGACCGTAGCGTACGTGTAGGTATGTATGGCAGGACCAAATCGGAAAGATAGGTAGGAGCAAGCCCATGTAATGCTTTGTAGGTTAGCAGTAAAATCTTGAAATCAGCCCTTGCCTTAACAGGAAGCCAATATAGAGAGGCTAGCACTGGAGTAATATGATACATTTTTTGGGTTAATGTCAAGATTCTAGCAGCCGTATTTAGCACTAACTGAAGTTTATTTAGTGCTTTATCCGGGTACCCAGAAAGTAGAGCATTGCAGTATTCTAACCTAGAAGTGACAAAAGCATGGATTCATTTTTCTGCAACATTTTTGGACAGAAAGTTTCTGATTTTTGCAAAGTTACGTAGATGGAAAAAAGCTGTCCTTGAAACAGTCTTGATATGTTCGTCAAAAGAGAGATCAGGGTCCAGAGTAACGCCGAGTTCCTTCACAGTTTTATTTGAGACGACTGTACAACCATCAATATTAATTGTCAGATTCAACAGAAGATCTTTGTTTCTTGGGACCTAGAACAAGCATCTCTGTTTTGTCCGAATTTAAAAGTAGAACATTTGCAGCCATCCACTTCCTTATGTCTGAAACAATTTTGGGGCTTCACCATGTTTCATCGAAATGTACAGCTGTGTCAACCGCATAAAGGCGCAACAGCCTTTTCTAAAATGTTTGAGAGGAATGGAAGATTCGATGTAGGTCGATAGTTTTTTTATATTTTCTGGGTCAAGGTTTGGCTTTTTCAAGAGAGGCTTTATTACTGCCACTTTTAGTGAGTTTGATACACATCTAGTGGATAGAGAGACGTTTATTATGTTCAACATAGGAGGGCCAAGCACAGGAAGCATCTCTTTCAGTAGTTTAGTTGGAATAGGGTCCAGTATGCAGCTTGAATGTTTAGAGGCCATGATCATTTTCATCAATGTGTCAAGAGATATAGTATTAAAAAACTTGAGTGTCTCCCTTGATCCCAGGTCCTGGCAGAGTTGTACAGACTCAGGACAACTGAGCTTTGGAGGAATACACAGATTTAAAGATGAGATCATCCATTCACCTACTCTGCATCTCATGAAGACATGGCGGTTGGAATCAAAAATCTCAAACTTGGACTCATCAGACCAAATGACAGATTTCCACCGGTCTAATGTCCATTGCTCATGTTTCTTGGCTTAAGCCAGTCTCTTATTATTATTGGTGTCCTTTGGCATTGTTTTTTTTTGCAGCAATTCGACCATGAAGGCCTGATTCCTCTGAACAGTTAATGTTGAGATGTATCTGTTACTTGAACTCGGTGAAGCATTTATTTGGGCTTCAATCTGAGGCTGGTAACTCTAATGAACTTATCATCTGCAGCAGAGGTAACCCTGGGTCTTCCTTTCCTGTGGTGGTCCTCATGAGAGCCAGTTTCATCATAGCGCTTGATGGTTTTTGCGACTGCACTTGAAGAAACTTTCAAAGTTCTTGAAATGTTCCAGATTGACTGACCTTCATGCCTTAAAGTAATGATGGACTCTGCTTATTTGAGCTGTTCTTGCCA
>NC_056440.1:73108173-73125673 GCF_018296145.1 Oncorhynchus tshawytscha | reverse complement strand
TGTGTCTATGGACCGTCTAGGGCTTGGAAACACTGTGTCTATGGACCGTATAGGGCTTGGCAACACTGTGTCTATGGACCGTCTAGGGCTTGGCAACACTGTGTCTATGGACCGTCTAGGGCTTGGCAACACTGTGTCTATGGACCGTCTAGGGCTTGGCAACACTGTGTCTATGGACCGTCTAGCTCTGCTCACTCTCATTGTGTCTATGGACCGTCTAGCTCTGCTCACTCTCATTGTGTCTATGGACCGTCTAGGTCTGCTCACTCTCACTGTGTCTATGGACCGTCTAGCTCTGCTCACTCTCATTGTGTCTATGGACCGTCTAGCTCTGCTCACTCTCACTGTGTCTATGGACTGTCTACGGCTTGGCAACACTGTGTCTATGGAACGTCTAGGGCTTGGAAACACTGTGTCTATGGACCGTCTAGGGCTTGGCAACTCTGTGTCTATGGCCGTCTAGGGCTTGGCAACACTGTGTCTATGGACCGTCTAGGGCTTGGCAACACTGTGTCTATGGACCGTCTAGCTCTGCTCACTCTCAATGTGTCTATGGACCGTCTAGGGCTTGGCAACACTGTGTCTATGGACCGTCTAGGGCTTGGCAACACTGTGTCTATGGACCGTCTAGCTCTGCTCACTCTCAATGTGTCTATGGACCGTCTAGGGCTTGGAAAAACTGTGTCTATGGACCGTCTAGGGCTTGGCAACACTGTGTCTATGGACCGTCTAGGGCTTGGCAACACTGTGTCTATGGACCGTCTAGGGCTTGGCAACACTGTGTCTATGGACCATCTAGGGCTTGGCAACACTGTGTCTATGGACCGTCTAGGGCTTGGCAACACTGTGTCTGTGGACCGTCTAGGGCTTGGAAACACTGTGTCTATGGACCGTCTAGGGCTTGGAAACACTGCATCTTTTGCCTGTCTAGGGCTTGGCAACACTGTGTCTATGGACCGTATAGGGCTTGGCAACACTTTGTCTATGGACCGTGTAGGACTTGGCTAAACTGTGTCTATGGACCGTCTAGCTCTGTTCACTCTCACTGTGTCTATGGACCGTCTAGGGCTTGGAAACACTGTGTCTATGGACCGTATAGGGCTTGGCAACACTGTGTCTATGGACCGTCTAGGGCTTGGCAACACTGTGTCTATGGACCGTCTAGGGCTTGGCAACACTGTGTCTATGGACCGTCTAGGGCTTGGCAACACTGTGTCTATGGACCGTCTAGCTCTGCTCACTCTCATTGTGTCTATGGACCGTCTAGCTCTGCTCACTCTCATTGTGTCTATGGACCGTCTAGCTCTGCTCACTCTCACTGTGTCTATGAACTGTCTACGGCTTGGCAACACTGTGTCTATGGAACGTCTAAGGCTTGGAAACACTGTGTCTATGGACCGTCTAGGGCTTGGCAACTCTGTGTCTATGGACCGTCTAGGGCTTGGCAACACTGTGTCTATGGACCGTCTAGGGCATGGCAACACTGTGTCTAAGGACCGTCTAGCTCTGCTCACTCTCAATGTGTCTATGGACCGTCTAGGGCTTGGCAACACTGTGTCTATGGACCGTCTAGGGCTTGGCAACACTGTGTTTATGGACCGCCTGGGCTTAGCAACACTGTGTCTATGGACCATCTTGGGCTTGGCAACACTGTGTCTATGGACCGTCTAGGGCTTGGCAACACTGTGTCTATGGACCGTCTAGCTCTGCTCACTCTCATTGTGTCTATGGACGGTCTAGCTCTGCTCACTCGCATTGTGTCTATGGACCGTCTAGGGCTTGGCAACACTGTGTTTATGGACCGCCTGGGCTTAGCAACACTGTGTCTATGGACCGTCTAGCTCTGCTCACTCTCAATGTGTCTGTGGACCGTCTAGGGCTTGGAAACACTGTGTCTATGGACCAAATAGGGCTTGGCAGCACTGTGTCTATGGACCGTCTAGCTCTGCTCACTCTCAATGTGCCTATGGACCGTCTAGGGCTTGGAAACACTGTGTCTATGGACCGACTAGGACTTGACAACACTGTGTCTATGGACCGTCTAGGGCTTGGCAACACTGCGTCTATGGCCTGTCTAGGGCTTGGCAACACTGTGTCTATGGACCGTCTAGGGCTTGGCAACACTGTGTCTATGGACCATCTAGGGCTTGGCAACACTGTGTCTATGGACCGTCTAGCTCTGCTCACTATCACTGTGTCTATGGACCGTCTAGCTCTGCTCACTCTCACTGTGTCTATGGACCGTCTAGGGCTTGGAAACACTGTGTCTATGGACCGTCTAGGGCTTGGAAACACTGCATCTATGGCCTGTCTAGGGCTTGGCAACACTGTGTCTATGGACCGTATAGGGCTTGCAAACACTTTGTCTATGGACCGTGTAGTTCTTGGCTAAACTGTGTCTATGGACCTTCTAGCTCTGTTCACTCTCACTGTGTCTATGGACCGTCTAGGGCTTGGAAACACTGTGTCTATGGACCGTATAGGGCTTGGCAACACTGTGTCTATGGACCGTCTCGGGCTTGGTAACACTGTGTCTATGGACCGTCTAGGGCTTGGCAACACTGTGTCTATGGACCGTCTAGGGCTTGGCAACACTGTGTCTATGGACCGTCTAGCTCTGCTCACTCTCATTGTGTCTATGGACCGTCTAGCTCTGCTCACTCTCATTGTGTCTATGGACCGTCTAGGTCTTCTCACTCTCACTGTGTCTATGGACCGTCTAGCTCTGCTCACTCTCATTGTGTCTATGGACCGTCTAGCTCTGCTCACTCTCATTGTGTCTATGGACCGTCTAGCTCTGCTCTCTCTCACTGTGTCTATGGACCGTCTAGCTCTGCTCACTCTCATTGTGTCTATGGACCGTCTAGCTCTGCTCACTCTCATTGTGTCTATGGACCGTCTAGCTCTGCTCACTCTCACTGTGTCTATGGACTGTCTATGGCTTGGCAACACTGTGTCTATGGAACGTCTAGGGCTTGGAAACACTGTGTCTATGGACCGTCTAGGGCTTGGCAACTCTGTGTCTATGGACCGTCTAGGGCTTGGCAACACTGTGTCTATGGACCGTCTAGGGCTTGGCAACACTGTGTCTAAGGACCGTCTAGCTCTGCTCACTCTCAATGTGTCTATGGACCGTCTAGGGCTTGGCAACACTGTGTCTATGGACCGTCTAGGGCTTGGCAACACTGTGTCTATGGACCGTCTAGCTCTGCTCACTCTCAATGTGTCTATGGACCGTCTAGGGCTTGGCAACACTGTGTCTATGGACCGTCTAGGGCTTGGCAACACTGTGTCTATGGACCGTCTAGCTCTGCTCACTCTCAATGTGTCTATGGACCGTCTAGGGCTTGGCAACACTGTGTCTATGGACCGTCTAGGGCTTGGCAACACTGTGTCTATGGACCGTCTAGCTCTGCTCACTCTCAATGTGTCTATGGACCGTCTAGGGCTTGGCAACACTGTGTCTATGGACCGTCTAGGGCTTGGAAACACTGTGTATATGGACCGTCTAGGGCTTGGCAACACTGTGTCTATGGACCGTCTAGGGCTTGGCAACACTGTGTCTATGGACCGTCTAGGGCTTGGCAACACTGTGTCTATGGACCGTCTAGGGCTTGGAAACACTGTGTCTATGGACCGTCTAGGGCTTGGAAACACTTTGTCTATGGACCGTGTAGGACTTGGCTAAACTGTGTCTATGGACCGTCTAGCTCTGTTCACTCTCACTGTGTCTATGGACCGTCTAGGGCTTGGCAACACTGTGTCTATGGACCGTCTAGCTCTGCTCACTCTCATTGTGTCTATGGACCGTCTAGCTCTGCTCACTCTCACTGTGTCTATGAACTGTCTACGGCTTGGCAACACTGTGTCTATGGAACGTCTAGGGCTTGGAAACACTGTGTCTATGGACCGTCTAGGGCTTGGCAACTCTGTGTCTATGGACCGTCTAGGGCTTGGCAACACTGTGTCTATGGACCGTCTAGGGCATGGCAACACTGTGTCTAAGGACCGTCTAGCTCTGCTCACTCTCAATGTGTCTATGGACCGTCTAGGGCTTGGCAACACTGTGTCTATGGACCGTCTAGGGCTTGGCAACACTGTGTCTATGGACCGTCTAGCTCTGCTCACTCTCAATGTGCCTATGGACCGTCTAGGGCTTGGAAACACTGTGTCTATGGACCGACTAGGACTTGACAACACTGTGTCTATGGACCGTCTAGGGCTTGGCAACACTGTGTCTATGGACCATCTAGGGCTTGGCAACACTGTGTCTATGGACCGTCTAGCTCTGCTCACTATCACTGTGTCTATGGACCATCTAGGCTTGAAAACACTGTGTCTATGGACCGTCTAGGGCTTGGAAACAATGCGTCTATGGCCTGTCTAGGGCTTGGCAACACTGTGTCTATGGACCGTCTAGGGCTTGGCAACACTGTGTCTATGGACCGTCTAGGGCTTGGCAACACTGTGTCTATGGACCGTCTAGGGCTTGGAAACACTGTGTCTATGGACCGTCTAGGGCTTGGAAACACTGCATCTATGGCCTGTCTAGGGCTTGGCAACACTGTGTCTATGGACCGTCTAGGGCTTGGCAACACTGTGTCTAAGGACCGTCTAGCTCTGCTCACTCTCAATGTGTCTATGGACCGTCTAGGGCTTGGCAACACTGTGTCTATGGACCGTCTAGCTCTGCTCACTCTCAATGTGTCTATGGACCGTCTAGGGCTTGGAAACACTGTGTATATGGACCGTCTAGGGCTTGGCAACACTGTGTCTATGGACCGTCTAGGGCTTGGCAACACTGTGTCTATGGACCATCTAGGGCTTGGCAACACTGTGTCTATGGACCGTCTAGGGCTTGGAAACACTGTGTCTATGGACCGTCTAGGGCTTGGAAACACTGCATCTATGGCCTGTCTAGGGCTTGGCAACACTTTGTCTATGGACCGTGTAGGACTTGGCTAAACTGTGTCTATGGACCGTCTAGCTCTGTTCACTCTCACTGTGTCTATGGACCGTCTAGGGCTTGGCAACACTGTGTCTATGGACCGTCTAGCTCTGCTCACTCTCATTGTGTCTATGGACCGTCTAGCTCTGCTCACTCTCATTGTGTCTATGGACCGTCTAGCTCTGCTCACTCTCACTGTGTCTATGAACTGTCTACGGCTTGGCAACACTGTGTCTATGGAACGTCTAGGGCTTGGAAACACTGTGTCTATGGACCGTCTAGGGCTTGGCAACTCTGTGTCTATGGACCGTCTAGGGCTTGGCAACACTGTGTCTATGGACCGTCTAGGGCATGGCAACACTGTGTCTAAGGACCGTCTAGCTCTGCTCACTCTCAATGTGTCTATGGACCGTCTAGGGCTTGGCAACACTGTGTCTATGGACCGTCTAGGGCTTGGCAACACTGTGTCTATGGACCGTCTAGCTCTGCTCACTCTCAATGTGCCTATGGACCGTCTAGGGCTTGGAAACACTGTGTCTATGGACCGACTAGGACTTGACAACACTGTGTCTATGGACCGTCTAGGGCTTGGCAACACTGTGTCTATGGACCATCTAGGGCTTGGCAACACTGTGTCTATGGACCGTCTAGCTCTGCTCACTATCACTGTGTCTATGGACCATCTAGGGCTTGAAAACACTGCGTCTATGGCCTGTCTAGGGCTTGGCAACACTGTGTCTATGGACCGTCTAGGGATTGGCAACACTGTGTCTATGGACCATCTAGGGCTTGGCAACACTGTGTCTATGGACCGTCTAGCTCTGCTCACTATCACTGTGTCTATGGACCGTCTAGCTCTGCTCACTCTCACTGTGTCTATGGACCGTCTAGGGCTTGGAAACACTGTGTCTATGGACCGTATAGGGCTTGGCAACACTGTGTCTATGGACCGTCTCGGGCTTGGCAACACTGTGTCTATGGACCGTCTAGGGCTTGGCAACACTGTGTCTATGGACCGTCTAGGGCTTGGCAACACTGTTTCTATGGACCGTCTAGCTCTGCTCACTCTCATTGTGTCTATGGACCGTCTAGCTCTGCTCACTCTCATTGTGTCTATGGACCGTCTAGGTCTTCTCACTCTCACTGTGTCTATGGACCGTCTAGCTCTGCTCACTCTCATTGTGTCTATGGACCGTCTAGCTCTGCTCACTCTCATTGTGTCTATGGACCGTCTAGCTCTGCTCTCTCTCACTGTGTCTATGGACCGTCTAGCTCTGCTCACTCTCATTGTGTCTATGGACCATCTACGTCTGCTCACTCTCACTGTGTCTATGGACCGTCTAGCTCTGCTCACTCTCATTGTGTCTATGGACCGTCTAGCTCTGCTCACTCTCACTGTGTCTATGGACTGTCTACGGCTTGGCAACACTGTGTCTATGGAACGTCTAGGGCTTGGAAACACTGTGTCTATGGACCGTCTAGGGCTTGGCAACTCTGTGTCTATGGACCGTCTAGGGCTTGGCAACACTGTGTCTATGGACCGTCTAGGGCTTGGCAACACTGTGTCTAAGGACCGTCTAGCTCTGCTCACTCTCAATGTGTCTATGGACCGTCTAGGGCTTGGCAACACTGTGTCTATGGACCGTCTAGGGCTTGGCAACACTGTGTATATGGACCGTCTAGGGCTTGGAAACACTGTGTCTATGGACCGTCTAGGGCTTGGCAACACTGTGTCTATGGACCGTCTAGGGCTTGGCAACACTGTGTCTATGGACCGTCTAGGGCTTGGCAACACTGTGTCTATGGACCGTCTAGCTCTGCTCACTCTCATTGTGTCTATGGACCGTCTAGCTCTGCTCACTCACATTGTGTCTATGGACCGTCTAGCTCTGCTCACTCTCACTGTGTCTATGAACTGTCTACGGCTTGGCAACACTGTGTCTATGGACCGTCTAGGGCTTGGAAACACTGCACTATGGCCTGTCTAGGGCTTGGCAGCACTGTGTCTATGGACCGTCTAGCTCTGCTCACTCTCAATGTGCCTATGGACCGTCTAGGGCTTGGAAACACTGTGTCTATGGACCGTCTAGGACTTGACAACACTGTGTCTATGGACCGTCTAGGGCTTGGCAACACTGTGTCTATGGACCATCTAGGCCTTGGCAACACTGTGTCTATGGACCGTCTAGCTCTGCTCACTATCACTGTGTCTATGGACCATCTAGGGCTTGAAAACACTGTGTCTATGGACCGTCTAGGGCTTGGAAACACTGTGTCTATGGCCTGTCTAGGGCTTGGCAACACTGTGTCTATGGACCGTCTAGGGCTTGGCAACACTTTGTCTATGGACCGTGTAGGACTTGGCTAAACTGTGTCTATGGACCGTCTAGCTCTGTTCACTCTCACTGTGTCTATGGACCGTCTAGGGCTTGGCAACACTGTGTCTATGGACCGTCTAGCTCTGCTCACTCTCATTGTGTCTATGGACCGTCTAGCTCTGCTCACTCTCATTGTGTCTATGGACCGTCTAGCTCTGCTCACTCTCACTGTGTCTATGAACTGTCTACGGCTTGGCAACACTGTGTCTATGGAACGTCTAGGGCTTGGAAACACTGTGTCTATGGACCGTCTAGGGCTTGGAAACACTGTGTCTATGGACCGTCTAGGGCTTGGCAACACTGTGTCTATGGACCGTCTAGCTCTGCTCACTCTCATTGTGTCTATGGACCGTCTAGCTCTGCTCACTCTCATTGTGTCTATGGACCGTCTAGGTCTTCTCACTCTCACTGTGTCTATGGACCGTCTAGCTCTGCTCACTCTCATTGTGTCTATGGACCGTCTAGCTCTGCTCACTCTCATTGTGTCTATGGACCGTCTAGCTCTGCTCTCTCTCACTGTGTCTATGGACCGTCTAGCTCTGCTCACTCTCATTGTGTCTATGGACCATCTACGTCTGCTCACTCTCACTGTGTCTATGGACCGTCTAGCTCTGCTCACTCTCATTGTGTCTATGGACCGTCTAGCTCTGCTCACTCTCACTGTGTCTATGGACTGTCTACGGCTTGGCAACACTGTGTCTATGGAACGTCTAGGGCTTGGAAACACTGTGTCTATGGACCGTCTAGGGCTTGGCAACTCTGTGTCTATGGACCGTCTAGGGCTTGGCAACACTGTGTCTATGGACCGTCTAGGGCTTGGCAACACTGTGTCTAAGGACCGTCTAGCTCTGCTCACTCTCAATGTGTCTATGGACCGTCTAGGGCTTGGCAACACTGTGTCTATGGACCGTCTAGGGCTTGGCAACACTGTGTATATGGACCGTCTAGGGCTTGGAAACACTGTGTATATGGACCGTCTAGGGCTTGGCAACACTGTGTCTATGGACCGTCTAGGGCTTGGCAACACTGTGTCTATGGACCGTCTAGGGCTTGGCAACACTGTGTCTATGGACCGTCTAGCTCTGCTCACTCTCATTGTGTCTATGGACCGTCTAGCTCTGCTCACTCACATTGTGTCTATGGACCGTCTAGCTCTGCTCACACTCACTGTGTCTATGAACTGTCTACGGCTTGGCAACACTGTGTCTATGGACCGTCTAGGGCTTGGAAACACTGTGACTATGGCCTGTCTAGGGCTTGGCAGCACTGTGTCTATGGACCGTCTAGCTCTGCTCACTCTCAATGTGCCTATGGACCGTCTAGGGCTTGGAAACACTGTGTCTATGGACCGTCTAGGACTTGACAACACTGTGTCTATGGACCGTCTAGGGCTTGGCAACACTGTGTCTATGGACCATCTAGGCCTTGGCAACACTGTGTCTATGGACCGTCTAGCTCTGCTCACTATCACTGTGTCTATGGACCATCTAGGGCTTGAAAACACTGTGTCTATGGACCGTCTAGGGCTTGGAAACACTGCATCTATGGCCTGTCTAGGGCTTGGCAACACTGTGTCTATGGACCGTATAGGGCTTGGCAACACTTTGTCTATGGACCGTGTAGGACTTGGCTAAACTGTGTCTATGGACCGTCTAGCTCTGTTCACTCTCACTGTGTCTATGGACCGTCTAGGGCTTGGCAACACTGTGTCTATGGACCGTCTAGCTCTGCTCACTCTCATTGTGTCTATGGACCGTCTAGCTCTGCTCACTCTCATTGTGTCTATGGACCGTCTAGCTCTGCTCACTCTCACTGTGTCTATGAACTGTCTACGGCTTGGCAACACTGTGTCTATGGAACGTCTAGGGCTTGGAAACACTGTGTCTATGGACCGTCTAGGGCTTGGCAACTCTGTGTCTATGGACCGTCTAGGGCTTGGCAACACTGTGTCTATGGACCGTCTAGGGCATGGCTACACTGTGTCTAAGGACCGTCTAGCTCTGCTCACTCTCAATGTGTCTATGGACCGTCTAGGGCTTGGCAACACTGTGTCTATGGACCGTCTAGGGCTTGGCAACACTGTGTCTATGGACCGTCTAGCTCTGCTCACTCTCAATGTGCCTATGGACCGTCTAGGGCTTGGAAACACTGTGTCTATGGACCGACTAGGACTTGACAACACTGTGTCTATGGACCGTCTAGGGCTTGGCAACACTGTGTCTATGGACCATCTAGGGCTTGGCAACACTGTGTCTATGGACCGTCTAGCTCTGCTCACTATCACTGTGTCTATGGACCATCTAGGGCTTGAAAACACTGTGTCTATGGACCGTCTAGGGCTTGGAAACACTGCGTCTATGGCCTGTCTAGGGCTTGGCAACACTGTGTCTATGGACCGTCTAGGGCTTGGCAACACTGTGTCTATGGACCATCTAGGGCTTGGCAACACTGTGTCTATGGACCGTCTAGCTCTGCTCACTATCACTGTGTCTATGGACCGTCTAGCTCTGCTCACTCTCACTGTGTCTATGGACCGTCTAGGGCTTGGAACACTGTGTCTATGGACCGTATAGGGCTTGGAAACACTGTGTCTATGGACCGTCTCGGGCTTGGCAACACTGTGTCTATGGACCGTCTAGGGCTTGGCAACACTGTGTCTATGGACCGTCTAGGGCTTGGCAACACTGTGTCTATGGACCGTCTAGCTCTGCTCACTCTCATTGTGTCTATGGACCGTCTAGCTCTGCTCACTCTCATTGTGTCTATGGACCGTCTAGGTCTTCTCACTCTCACTGTGTCTATGGACCGTCTAGCTCTGCTCACTCTCATTGTGTCTATGGACCGTCTAGCTCTGCTCACTCTCATTGTGTCTATGGACCGTCTAGCTCTGCTCTCTCTCACTGTGTCTATGGACCGTCTAGCTCTGCTCACTCTCATTGTGTCTATGGACCGTCTAGGTCTGCTCACTCTCACTGTGTCTATGGACCGTCTAGCTCTGCTCACTCTCATTGTGTCTATGGACCGTCTAGCTCTGCTCACTCTCACTGTGTCTATGGACTGTCTACGGCTTGGCAACACTGTGTCTATGGAACGTCTAGGGCTTGGAAACACTGTGTCTATGGACCGTCTAGGGCTTGGCAACTCTGTGTCTATGGACCGTCTAGGGCTTGGCAACACTGTCTATGGACCGTCTAGGGCTTGGCAACACTGTGTCTAAGGACCGTCTAGCTCTGCTCACTCTCAATGTGTCTATGGACCGTCTAGGGCTTGGCAACACTGTGTCTATGGACCGTCTAGGGCTTGGCAACACTGTGTATATGGACCGTCTAGGGCTTGGAAACACTGTGTATATGGACCGTCTAGGGCTTGGCAACACTGTGTCTATGGACCGTCTAGGGCTTGGCAACACTGTGTCTATGGACCGTCTAGCTCTGCTCTCTCTCACTGTGTCTATGGACCGTCTAGCTCTGCTCACTCTCATTGTGTCTATGGACCGTCTAGCTCTGCTCACTCTCATTGTGTCTATGGACCGTCTAGGTCTGCTCACCTCACTGTGTCTATGGACCGTCTAGCTCTGCTCACTCTCATTGTGTCTATGGACCGTCTAGCTCTGATCACTCTCACTGTGTCTATGGACTGTCTACGGCTTGGCAACACTGTGTCTATGGAACGTCTAGGGCTTGGAAACACTGTGTCTATGGACCGTCTAGGGCTTGGCAACTCTGTGTCTATGGACCGTCTAGGGCTTGGCAACACTGTGTCTATGGACCGTCTAGGGCTTGGCAACACTGTGTCTAAGGACCGTCTAGCTCTGCTCACTCTCAATGTGTCTATGGACCGTCTAGGGCTTGGCAACACTGTGTCTATGGACCGTCTAGGGCTTGGCAACACTGTGTCTATGGACCGTCTAGCTCTGCTCACTCTCAATGTGTCTATGGACCGTCTAGGGCTTGGAAACACTGTGTATATGGACCGTCTAGGGCTTGGCAACACTGTGTCTATGGACCGTCTAGGGCTTGGCAACACTGTGTCTATGGACCATCTAGGGCTTGGCAACACTGTGTCTATGGACCGTCTAGGGCTTGGAAACACTGTGTCTATGGACCGTCTAGGGCTTGGAAACACTGCATCTATGGCCTGTCTAGGGCTTGGCAACACTGTGTCTATGGACCGTATAGGGCTTGGCAACACTTTGTCTATGGACCGTGTAGGACTTGGCTAAACTGTGTCTATGGACCGTCTAGCTCTGTTCACTCTCACTGTGTCTATGGACCGTCTAGGGCTTGGAAACACTGTGTCTATGGACCGTATAGGGCTTGGCAACACTGTGTCTATGGACCGTCTAGGGCTTGGCAACACTGTGTCTATGGACCGTCTAGGGCTTGGCAACACTGTGTCTATGGACCGTCTAGGGCTTGGCAACACTGTGTCTATGGACCGTCTAGCTCTGCTCACTCTCATTGTGTCTATGGACCGTCTAGCTCTGCTCACTCACATTGTGTCTATGGACCGTCTAGCTCTGCTCACTCTCACTGTGTCTATGAACTGTCTACGGCTTGGCAACACTGTGTCTATGGACCGTCTAGGGCTTGGAAACACTGCGACTATGGCCTGTCTAGGGCTTGGCAGCACTGTGTCTATGGACCGTCTAGCTCTGCTCACTCTCAATGTGCCTATGGACCGTCTAGGGCTTGGAAACACTGTGTCTATGGACCGTCTAGGACTTGACAACACTGTGTCTATGGACCGTCTAGGGCTTGGCAACACTGTGTCTATGGACCATCTAGGCCTTGGCAACACTGTGTCTATGGACCGTCTAGCTCTGCTCACTATCACTGTGTCTATGGACCATCTAGGGCTTGAAAACACTGTGTCTATGGACCGTCTAGGGCTTGGAAACACTGCGTCTATGGCCTGTCTAGGGCTTGGCAACACTGTGTCTATGGACCGTCTAGGGCTTGGCAACACTGTGTCTATGGACCACCTAGGGCTTGGCAACACTGTGTCTATGGACCATCTAGCTCTGCTCACTCTCACTGTGTCTATGGACCGTCTAGCTCTGCTCACTCGCATTGTGTCTATGGACCGTCTAGGGCTTGGAAACACTGTGTCTATGGACCGTCTAGGGCTTGGAAACACTGCGTCTATGGCCTGTCTAGGGCTTGGCAACACTGTGTCTATGGACCGTATAGGGCTTGGCAACACTTTGTCTATGGACCGTGTAGGACTTGGCTAAACTGTGTCTATGGACCGTCTAGCTCTGTTCACTCTCACTGTGTCTATGGACCGTCTAGGGCTTGGAAACACTGTGTCTATGGACCGTATAGGGCTTGGCAACACTGTGTCTATGGACCGTCTAGCTCTGCTCACTCTCACTGTGTCTATGGACTGTCTAGGGCTTGGCAACACTGTGTCTATGGAACGTCTAGGGCTTGGAAACACTGTGTCTATGGACCGTCTAGGGCTTGGCAACTCTGTGTCTATGGACCGTCTAGGGCTTGGCAACACTGTGTCTATGGACCGTCTAGGGCTTGGCAACACTGTGTCTAGGGCTATGGGTCTGTCTAGGGCTTTGCAACACTGTGTCTATGGACCGTCTAGGGCTTGGCAACACTGTGTCTATGGACCTGTCTAGGGCTTGGCAACACTGTGTCTATGGACCGTCTAGGGCTTGGAAACACTGTCTATGGACCGTCTAGGGCTTGGAAACACCTGTCTATGGCCTGTCTAGGGCTTGGCAACACTGTGTCTATGGACCGTATAGGGCTTGGCAACACTGTGTCTATGGACCGTATAGGGCTTGGCAACACTTTGTCTATGGACCGTGTAGGACTTGGCTAAACTGTGTCTATGGACCGTCTAGCTCTGTTCACTCTCACTGTGTCTATGGACCGTCTAGGACTTGGAAACACTGTGTCTATGGACCGTATAGGGCTTGGCAACACTGTGTCTATGGACCGTCTAGCTCTGTTCACTCTCACTGTGTCTATGGACCGTCTAGGGCTTGGAAACACTGTGTCTATGGACCTTCTAGGGTTTGGCAACACTGTGTCTATGGACCGTCTAGCTCTGCTCACTCTCACTGTGTCTATGGACCGTCTAGGGCTTGGAAACACTGTGTCTATGGACAGTCTAGGGCTTGGCAACACTGTGTCTATGGACCGTCTAGGGTTTGGCAACACTGTGTCTATGGACAGTCTAGGGTTTGGCAACACTGTGTCTATGGACCGTCTAGCTCTGCTCACTCTCAATGTGTCTATGGAGTGTCTAGGGCTTGGCAACACTATGTCTATGGACCGTCTAGGGCTTGGAAACACTGTGTCTATGGACCTTCTAGGGTTTGGCAACACTGTGTCTATGGACCGTCTAGCTCTGCTCACTCTCACTGTGTCTATGGACCGTCTAGGGCTTGGAAACACTGTGTCTATGGACCTTCTAGGGTTTGGCAACACTCTGTCTATGGACCGTCTAGCTCTGCTCACTCTCACTGTGTCTATGGACCGTCTAGGGCTTGGAAACACTGTGTCTATGGACCGTCTAGGGTTTGGCAACACTGTGTCTATGGACAGTCTAGGGTTTGGCAACACTGTGTCTATGGACCGTCTAGCTCTGCTCACTCTCAATGTGTCTATGGACCGTCTAGCTCTGCTCACTCTCAATGTGTCTATGGAGTGTCTAGGGCTTGGCAACACTATGTCTATGGACCGTCTAGGGCTTGGAAACACTGTGTCTATGGACCGTCTAGGGCTTGGCAACACTGTGTCTATGGACCATCTAGGGCTTGGCAACACTGTGTCTATGGACCGTCTAGGGCTTGGAAACACTGTGTCTATGGACCATCTAGGGCTTGGCAACACTGTGTCTATGGACCATCTAGGGCTTGGAAACACTGTGTCTATGGACCGTCTAGGGCTTGGAAACACTGTGTCTATGGACCATCTAGGGCTTGGCAACACTGTGTCTATGGACCGTCTAGGGCTTGGCAACACTGTGTCTATGGACCGTCTAGGGCTTGGAAACACTGTGTCTATGGACCGTCTAGGGCTTGGAAACACTGTGTCTATGGACAGTCTAGGGCTTGGCAACACTGTGTCTATGGACCGTCTAGGGTTTGGCAACACTGTGTCTATGGACAGTCTAGGGTTTGGCAACACTGTGTCTATGGACCGTCTAGCTCTGCTCACTCTCAATGTGTCTATGGACCGTCTAGCTCTGCTCACTCTCAATGTGTCTATGGAGTGTCTAGGGCTTGGCAACACTATGTCTATGGACCGTCTAGGGCTTGGAAACACTGTGTCTATGGACCGTCTAGGGCTCGGCAACACTGTGTCTATGGACCATCTAGGGCTTGGCAACACTGTGTCTATGGACCGTCTAGGGCTTGGAAACACTGTGTCTGTGGACCATCTAGGGCTTGGCAACACTGTGTCTATGGACCATCTAGGGCTTGGAAACACTGTGTCTATGGACCGCCTAGGGCTTGGAAACACTGTGTCTATGGACCATCTAGGGCTTGGCAACACTGTGTCTATGGACCGTCTAGGGCTTGGCAACACTGTGTCTATGGACCGTCTAGGGCTTGGAAACACTGTGTCTATGGACCGTCTAGGGCTTGGAAACACTGCGTCTATGGCCTGTCTAGGCTTGGCAACACTGTGTCTATGGACTGTATAGGGCTTGGCATCACTTTGTCTATGGACCGTGTAGGACTTGGCTACACTGTGTCTATGGACCGTCTAGCTCTGTTCACTCTCACTGTGTCTATGGACCGTCTAGGGCTTGGAAACACTGTGTCTATGGACTGTCTAGGGCTTTGCAACACTATGTCTATGGACCGTCTAGGGCTTTGCAACACTATGTCTATGGACCGTCTAGGGCTTGGCAACACTGTGTCTATGGACCGTCTAGCTCTGCTCACTCTCATTGTGTCTATGGACAGTCTAGGGCTTGGCAACGCTGTGTCTATGGACCTTCTAGGGTTTGGCAACACTGTGTCTATGGACCGTATAGGGCTTGGCAACACTGTGTCTATGGACCGTATAGGGCTTGGCAACACTGTGTCTAAGGACCGTCTAGCTCTGCTCACTCTCACTGTGTCTATGGAGTGTCTAGGGCTTGGCAACACTGTGTCTATGGACCGTCTAGGGCTTGGAAACACTGTGTCTATGGACCGTCTAGGACTTGGCAACACTGTGTCTATGGACCATCTAGGGCTTGGCAACACTGTGTCTATGGACCATCTAGGGCTTGGCAACACTGTGTCTATGGACCGTCTAGGGCTTGGCAACACTGTGTCTATGGACCATCTAGGGCTTGGCAACACTGTGTCTATGGACCATCTAGGGCTTGGCAACACTGTGTCTATGGACCGTCTAGGGCTTGGCAACACTGTGTCTATGGACAGTCTAGCTCTGCTCTCTCTCACTATGTCTATGGACTGTCTCACTCTGCTCTCTCTCACTGTGTTTATGGACCGTCTAGCTCTGCTCTCTCTAACTGTGTCTGTGGACCGTCTAGCTCTGCTCTCTCTCACTGTGTCTATGGACCGTCTAGCTCTGCTCTCTCTCACTGTGTCTATGGACCGTCTAGCTCTGCTCTCTCTAACTGTGTCTATGGACCGTCTAGCTCTGCTCTCTCTCACTGTGTCTATGGACCGTCTAGCTCTGCTCTCTCTAACTGTGTCTGTGGACCGTCTAGCTCTGCTCTCTCTAACTGTGTCTATGGACCGTCTAGCTCTGCTCTCTCTAACTGTGTCTATGGACCGTCTAGCTCTGCTCTCTCTAACTGTGTCTATGGACCGTCTAGCTCTGCTCTCTCTAACTGTGTCTATGGACCGTCTAGCTCTGCTCTCTCTAACTGTGTCTATGGACCGTCTAGCTCTGCTCTCTCTAACTGTGTCTATGGACCGTCTAGCTCTGCTCTCTCTCACTGTGTCTATGGACCGTCTAGCTCTGCTCACTCTCACTGTGTCTATGGACCGTCTAGCTCTGCTCTCTCTCACTGTGTCTATGGACCCTCTAGCTCTGCTCTCTCTCACTGTGTCTATGGACCCTCTAGCTCTGCTCTCTCTCTCTCATTGTGTCTATGGACCCTCTAGCTCTGCTCTCTCTCACTGTGTCTATGGACCCTCTAGCTCTGCTCTCTCTCACTGTGTCTATGGACCTTCTAGCTCTGCTCTCTCTCACTGTGTCTATGGACCCTCTAGCTCTGCTCTCTCTCACTGTGTCTATGGACCGTCTAGCTCTGCTCTCTCTCACTGTGTCTATGGACCCTCTAGCTCTGCTCTCTCTCACTGTGTTCTATTTATTTGGAGTTGCAATAAACTTTGCTGCATTTTGATCTTATTGGGTGAAGTATCAATCCCTGTGGTAAGGATGATCCCCTTAATAACGGTTTGTATTAGGGTCCTGATCCTGGGCTTAGGGCCGGCGGAGCTGCTTTACACAC
This sequence comes from Oncorhynchus tshawytscha, assembly GCF_018296145.1. NCBI lineage: Eukaryota > Metazoa > Chordata > Actinopteri > Salmoniformes > Salmonidae > Oncorhynchus > Oncorhynchus tshawytscha. Next base: position 73,108,900 of record NC_056440.1, on the reverse strand, counting down.
ACACACACACACACACACACACACACACACACACACACACACACACACACACACACACACACACACACACACACACACACACACACACACACACACACTCAGGGACCAGGACATGACACTATGAACAGAGAGAAAGCTCTTGTTATAGCACAGTGTCCCCGAGGGTTTGAAAGTCATCCCTCTAATGCAGACTTTACCAAAGCCTTCCTCTACATCCCCTATCATCCTAGCAGAATGACACCGCACGGCTCCAAGACTTAACTCTTACAAAGAGCTTAAATATCATAGCTGTGTCATGCATAATGGAGGTATGTTCTGTACATCTTGTATTCCCATCGTACCCCTAACAGAGTAGCTTGATTGCTCACACACTCATAACACAGAAATAATGCCACTAGTAAGGAGTTTACATGGATGTTTGGCATGTATAATGGCAGGAAGAAGTTCGATGATTGTTGACCGTACATTTTCCTCTCATTTGTGTGTATGCATGTGTATGTTGATTTACAGTATAGTATGTATGGTCAATACTGTATGTACAGTATGATTTGTGTGCATGTTTCACCCATGCTCATTCATTGCTTAATTTTGTGTGTGTGTGTGTGTGTGTGTGGGGGGTTATAGATGCTGTGGATGCGGTGACCGTTTTCTGGAATAGGGGTTGAAAGCTCCCCTAGTGGCAGCTCTACAGAATAACTCAAAAGACTGTTTAGTACATGATGGAGAG
>NC_056440.1:73008173-73103173 GCF_018296145.1 Oncorhynchus tshawytscha | reverse complement strand
CAGGCCCGAATCAATGCTTTTAAAAATCTTAGACACCTTTTACTTAAGAGCAAAAGCATGCATTTTATGTTTTGACATGGTTCTATTGATTTGGGCAGGCGAGGAGATGGGGTGGGGGTGGGGCCTGTGTGACCTCTCTTCCTCTCTTCCTCCCATATCTCTCTATCTCTATCTCCCTCTTTAGCTGCCTCTCTCTCTCTCCTCTCGTCTGCCAGTGTCTGGTAACACTGCCATCCTTAATGGCTTTCCCGTGCTCTTCCATCTGCCCTCCCATCCTCTCCTCCCCCCATCCTCCCATCTCTCCCTCTCTCTCAACAGAGCTCTCTCTCTCTCTCTCTCTCTCTCTCTCCCTCTCTTTCTCTCTCTCTCTCTCTCTCAACGGAGCTCCCTCTCTCTCTCTCTCTCTCTCTCTCTCTCTCTCTCTCTTTTCTCTCTCTCTCTCTCAACGGAGCTCTCTCTCTCTCTCTCTCTCTCTCTCTCTCTCTCTCTCTCTCTCTCTCTCTCTCTCTCTCTCTCTATGCACTTTTTCTTACTAATCAATACAGTGCTCCCCTTCGACACCCCTGTCACTCACATTTGGCCCAGTTGTTAAATTATGGATGAGGCCTCTCACATCACATCTAAAATGTCTATTCTGTTTGTCAATGGCTGATCAATACTTCACCTCCTCTCATCCTCAAAGCTCCCTCTGCTTCTCCTCTTTCATCCATTGTTTCTTCTACCCACTTTTGTTTGTTTATGATTTTGGTTTCTTCTAATGGAAGGACTTCTGGGAGCAGCCTGGGCTAGGGGAACACAGCAATCTGTAGCAGACAAGCAGACAACACACACTGTCATCTTCAAATAAGGGGCTACGCCTCTGCTCTCCTCTCGCTCCCCATGCGCTTATTTCTTCCTCCTCTCATCTTTATCTCTCTCTTTCTTCTCACCAACATGTAGTTAACATGTGTAGATACTGGTTTCAGACAAAATACTGGGGTTTGAAATGTGTAGGTTGTTGGTAGCTAGGTGTGGATAATGTGGATGATTCCTGTCTGACACAAACACAGGGTTTCATCCCAGTAGGCAACGCTCAGCTCACCTCAGATGGAAACTATTATCCCCAATAAACACTTAAATAGAAGGTGAAATGACAGAAAGAAAGAATAGAAGAGTGTAAAAAGGTAAATATCTTCTCAGCTGCCAATCCTGTATTTAGTGCTCAGCTCCCTCTGTCGCACACACACACACACACACACACACACACACACCCTTCCTCTCTCTCTTTTCGAGTCAGAGTGGTGTGGGTAAATGTAATTAAAGTGGCGTTGGGCTTATCGCACACTAAGGCTCAGCTGTGGGCTCTGCACGGCCCTGTGAAGCCTGTGATCTAGCACTGCCTCTCTCTCACGCCAGTCTCACACCAGCCAGCCGGCACCTCCCAGCTGCTGACGAGAGAAACAATGTTTCCCAATAAGTTCAATCTCTTGTCTCTCCCTCTTTTCCATGACCACTTAACCCCTGACACAGAACTTTAAGTGAGACAAGGAATGTGTCTGCTGGCAGCCTACCCTTCCTGGCCATGCTGGGCTCTGTGCTGAGAGAACATAATCCAGACCTGCTGCCTCTCTCTCTGTGTCATTTCCTAAAGTAACCAACCAACCAACCACAGTCAGCAGGAAGAGGGAAAATACAGCTCACCCTATAAGAGAGAGGGGACTCAGCTCACCCTATAAGAGAGAGGGGAGTCAACTATAAGAGCGAGGGGACTCAGCTCACCCTATAAGAGAGTGGGAAGTCAGCTCACCCTATAAGAGAGAGGGGAGTCAGCCCACCCTATAAGAGAGAGGGGAGTTAGCTCACCCTATAAGAGAGAGGGGACTCAGCTCACCCTATAAGAGAGAGTGGAGTCAGCTCACCCTATAAGAGCGAGGGGACTCAGCTCACCCTATAAGAGCGAGGGGACTCAGCTCACCCTCTCTCTTATAGGGTGAGCTCACCCTCTCTCTTATAGGGTGAGCTGTAGGTGTAATTTGTGCATCTAGATGCTTGTGAATGCTCATCCCCTCTCTAAGTGTTGGTGGTTGAATACCCTTTCTAGTAGAGTCCTGTGTGGTGTGTTTAAGTTGTTTGTCTGTGGGGCTGGTGATGTGGCTGTCCTGTGTGAGTGTGTGATATGCTTCCTGTCTGTCTGCACCACCACAGCCCCAAATCAGCCACAGGCCGGCTCCTCAACCTTTCCAGGGCTGGGGTGAGAATCTCTTCAGGTCCTCTCAGCTGCCAGGCATGCTCAGCCACGCCTTACTGATTTACACTGGAAGCCATGGCAGGAGCCAGGGCCACCGTGGACCCTCTGAAAAACAAACCACTGACAGGCACCAACCACAGGAGTGTGGGGACTCTCTCCCCTGATCTGCACCAGGAGCAGGGTCACAGCCTCTACAGTATGTACTGTAACCTTACAATGGGGGATGTCTGGTCTATTTCCTATTCTATTTCCTATTGATCAAAAATCACTTTTCATTTTCTGACAAGGGCTTTTGTAGTGTCTGATAAGAAATATATGAATGTAGTCAAGCTGAATATTAACAGACTACCTTTAGATTTATGTCCTAACCAGTTTTGCTTAAATAAAGGTTTGTCACAGCAAACACACACTGACATCTTACCAGTAGCTCAAGGAATGATTTGAAAGTAAATACTGAGTGTACTGAGATCTATTTGATTAATTTGCTGTCATTGTCTTGTTCATGCTGTACATTTCTTTCTGGTCTGACCTCTTTCATTAGGGGGTCACAGTGTTTCTCTTCTTCTCTCTCATTCTCTCTCTATCCCCCTCATTCTCTCTCTCCCCACCTCTCTCTCTCTCCCTCTGCTCTTCCTCTTTAGGGCTGTCTTGAGTAAGAAGTGGTGTCATCCTCCACTCCCATCCGTCGGTTGGGATTTGCCTCAGAGCTTCCCGAGATGGCCTGATTTGTGTGACAAACACAAATGTCTTTAAATTCCCTCCGATCCCCAGCTCCTTACCCGGCTCATACCTTGTAATGAATTATTCACATCCCTCTCTTCTCTCCTTCCTTCTCCCCAGTCCTCTCCCAACTGGAGAAAGGACAGTAGCACGTCCCTCTCTTCTCTCCTTCCTTCTCCCCAGTCCTCTCCCAACTGGAGAAAGGACAGTAGCACGTCCCTCTCTTCTCTCCTTCCTTCTCCCCAGTCCTCTCCCAACTGGAGAAAGGACAGTAGCACGTCCCTCTCTTCTCTCCTTCCTTCTCCCCAGTCCTCTCCCAACTGGAGAAAGGACAGTAGCACGTCCCTCTCTTCTCTCCTTCCTTCTCCCCAGTCCTCTCCCAACTGGAGAAAGGACAGTAGCACGTCCCTCTCTTCTCTCCTTCCTTCTCCCCAGTCCTCTCCCAACTGGAGAAAGGACAGTAGCACGTCCCTCTCTTCTCTCCTTCCTTCTCCCCAGTCCTCTCCCAACTGGAGAAAGGACAGTAGCACGTCCCTCTCTTCTCTCCTTCCTTCTCCCCAGTCCTCTCCCAACTGGAGAAAGGACAGTAGCACGTCCCTCTCTTCTCTCCTTCCTTCTCCCCAGTCCTCTCCCAACTGGAGAAAGGACAGTAGCACGTCCCTCTCTTCTCTCCTTCCTTCTCCCCAGTCCTCTCCCAACTGGAGAAAGGACAGTAGCACGTCCCTCTCTTCTCTCCTTCCTTCTCCCCAGTCCTCTCCCAACTGGAGAAAGGACAGTAGCACGTCCCTCTCTTCTCTCCTTCCTTCTCCCCAGTCCTCTCCCAACTGGAGAAAGGACAGTAGCACGTCCCTCTCTTCTCTCCTTCCTTCTCCCCAGTCCTCTCCCAACTGGAGAAAGGACAGTAGCACGTCCCTCTCTTCTCTCCTTCCTTCTCCCCAGTCCTCTCCCAACTGGAGAAAGGACAGTAGCACGTCCCTCTCTTCTCTCCTTCCTTCTCCCCAGTCCTCTCCCAACTGGAGAAAGGACAGTAGCACGTCCCTCTCTTCTCTCCTTCCTTCTCCCCAGTCCTCTCCCAACTGGAGAAAGGACAGTAGCACGTCCCTCTCTTCTCTCCTTCCTTCTCCCCAGTCCTCTCCCAACTGGAGAAAGGACAGTAGCACGTCCCTCTCTTCTCTCCTTCCTTCTCCCCAGTCCTCTCCCAACTGGAGAAAGGACAGTAGCACGTCCCTCTCTTCTCTCCTTCCTTCTCCCCAGTCCTCTCCCAACTGGAGAAAGGACAGTAGCACGTCCCTCTCTTCTCTCCTTCCTTCTCCCCAGTCCTCTCCCAACTGGAGAAAGGACAGTAGCACGTCCCTCTCTTCTCTCCTTCCTTCTCCCCAGTCCTCTCCCAACTGGAGAAAGGACAGTAGCACGTCCCTCTCTTCTCTCCTTCCTTCTCCCCAGTCCTCTCCCAACTGGAGAAAGGACAGTAGCACGTCCCTCTCTTCTCTCCTTCCTTCTCCCCAGTCCTCTCCCAACTGGAGAAAGGACAGTAGCACGTCCCTCTCTTCTCTCCTTCCTTCTCCCCAGTCCTCTCCCAACTGGAGAAAGGACAGTAGCACGTCCCTCTCTTCTCTCCTTCCTTCTCCCCAGTCCTCTCCCAACTGGAGAAAGGACAGTAGCACGTCCCTCTCTTCTCTCCTTCCTTCTCCCCAGTCCTCTCCCAACTGGAGAAAGGACAGTAGCATCCCTCTCTTCTCTCCTTCCTTCTCCCCAGTCCTCTCCCAACTGGAGAAAGGACAGTAGCACATCCCTCTCTTCTCTCCTTCCTTCTCCCCAGTCCTCTCCCAACTGGAGAAAGGACAGTAGCACGTCCCTCTCTTCTCTCCTTCCTTCTCCCCAGTCCTCTCCCAACTGGAGAAAGGACAGTAGCACATCCCTCTCTTCTCTCCTTCCTTCTCCCCAGTCCTCTCCCAACTGGAGAAAGGACAGTAGCACGTCCCTCTCTTCTCTCCTTCCTTCTCCCCAGTCCTCTCCCAACTGGAGAAAGGACAGTAGCACGTCCCTCTCTTCTCTCCTTCCTTCTCCCCAGTCCTCTCCCAACTGGAGAAAGGACAGTAGCACGTCCCTCTCTTCTCTCCTTCCTTCTCCCCAGTCCTCTCCCAACTGGAGAAAGGACAGTAGCACGTCCCTCTCTTCTCTCCTTCCTTCTCCCCAGTCCTCTCCCAACTGGAGAAAGGACAGTAGCACGTCCCTCTCTTCTCTCCTTCCTTCTCCCCAGTCCTCTCCCAACTGGAGAAAGGACAGTAGCACGTCCCTCTCTTCTCTTCTTCCTTCTCCCCAGTCCTCTCCCAACTGGAGAAAGGACAGTAGCACATCCCTCTCTTCTCTTCTTCCTTCTCCCCAGTCCTCTCCCAACTGGAGAAAGGACAGTAGCACATCCCTCTCTTCTCTCCTTCCTTCTCCCCAGTCCTCTCCCAACTGGAGAAAGGACAGTAGCACGTCCCTCTCTTCTCTCCTTCCTTCTCCCCAGTCCTCTCCCAACTGGAGAAAGGACAGTAGCACATCCCTCTCTTCTCTCCTTCCTTCTCCCCAGTCCTCTCCCAACGGGAGAAAGGACAGTAGCACGTCCCTCTCTTCTCTCCTTCCTTCTCCCCAGTCCTCTCCCAACTGGAGAAAGGACAGTAGCACGTCCCTCTCTTCTCTCCTTCCTTCTCCCCAGTCCTCTCCCAACTGGAGAAAGGACAGTAGCACGTCCCTCTCTTCTCTCCTTCCTTCTCCCCAGTCCTCTCCCAACTGGAGAAAGGACAGTAGCACGTCCCTCTCTTCTCTCCTTCCTTCTCCCCAGTCCTCTCCCAACTGGAGAAAGGACAGTAGCACGTCCCTCTCTTCTCTCCTTCCTTCTCCCCAGTCCTCTCCCAACTGGAGAAAGGACAGTAGCACGTCCCTCTCTTCTCTCCTTCCTTCTCCCCAGTCCTCTCCCAACTGGAGAAAGGACAGTAGCACGTCCCTCTCTTCTCTCCTTCCTTCTCCCCAGTCCTCTCCCAACTGGAGAAAGGACAGTAGCACGTCCCTCTCTTCTCTCCTTCCTTCTCCCCAGTCCTCTCCCAACTGGAGAAAGGACAGTAGCACGTCCCTCTCTTCTCTCCTTCCTTCTCCCCAGTCCTCTCCCAACGGGAGAAAGGACAGTAGCACGTCCCTCTCTTCTCTCCTTCCTTCTCCCCAGTCCTCTCCCAACGGGAGAAAGGACAGTAGCACGTCCCTCTCTTCTCTCCTTCCTTCTCCCCAGTCCTCTCCCAACTGGAGAAAGGACAGTAGCACGTCCCTCTCTTCTCTCCTTCCTTCTCCCCAGTCCTCTCCCAACTGGAGAAAGGACAGTAGCACGTCCCTCTCTTCTCTCCTTCCTTCTCCCCAGTCCTCTCCCAACGGGAGAAAGGACAGTAGCACGTCCCTCTCTTCTCTCCTTCCTTCTCCCCAGTCCTCTCCCAACTGGAGAAAGGACAGTAGCACGTCCCCCTCTCTTCTCTCCTTCCTTCTCCCCAGTCCTCTCCCAACTGGAGAAAGGACAGTAGCACGTCCCTCTCTTCTCTCCTTCCTTCTCCCCAGTCCTCTCCCAACGGGAGAAAGGACAGTAGCACGTCCCTCTCTTCTCTCCTTCCTTCTCCCCAGTCCTCTCCCAACGGGAGAAAGGACAGTAGCACGTCCCTCTCTTCTCTCCTTCCTTCTCCCCAGTCCTCTCCCAACTGGAGAAAGGACAGTAGCACGTCCCTCTCTTCTCTCCTTCCTTCTCCCCAGTCCTCTCCCAACGGGAGAAAGGACAGTAGCACGTCCCTCTCTTCTCTCCTTCCTTCTCCCCAGTCCTCTCCCAACTGGAGAAAGGACAGTAGCACGTCCCTCTCTTCTCTCCTTCCTTCTCCCCAGTCCTCTCCCAACGGGAGAAAGGACAGTAGCACGTCCCTCTCTTCTCTCCTTCCTTCTCCCCAGTCCTCTCCCAACTGGAGAAAGGACAGTAGCACGTCCCTCTCTTCTCTCCTTCCTTCTCCCCAGTCCTCTCCCAACTGGAGAAAGGACAGTAGCACGTCCCTCTCCTCTCTCCTTCCTTCTCCCCAGTCCTCTCCCAACTGGAGAAAGGACAGTAGCACGTCCCTCTTCTCTCTCCTTCCTTCTCCCCAGTCCTCTCCCAACTGGAGAAAGGACAGTAGCACGTCCCTCTCTTCTCTCCTTCCTTCTCCCCAGTCCTCTCCCAACTGGAGAAAGGACAGTAGCACGTCCCTCTCTTCTCTCCTTCCTTCTCCCCAGTCCTCTCCCAACTGGAGAAAGGACAGTTGCACGTCCCTCTCTTCTCTCCTTCCTTCTCCCCAGTCCTCTCCCAACGGGAGAAAGGACAGTAGCACATCCCTCTCTTCTCTCCTTCCTTCTCCCCAGTCCTCTCCCAACTGGAGAAAGGACAGTAGCACGTCCCTCTCTTCTCTCCTTCCTTCTCCCCAGTCCTCTCCCAATGGGAGAAAGGACAGTAGCACGTCCCTCTCCTCGGCTGGCAGAAAATCCATACACCACTGACATCTTCACTTCAAACAGCAATTAATAGAACCAGAAGCCGGATCTATTTTCTCTCATAATTGGTCTTAAGGTGAGGTGTTAATGATGTCATTATACGGCAAGGTTAATTCAAGTTGTGGGCTGAGTGCGGTTAGGGGTGTTAACGTTTGTAGACTGAAGGGTGCTGTGGACTAGAGCTCTGTATTCCTGACCTACTCCGTGCAGCTATCTCCTCCACCGGTAATCTCTTTACCTTGTATGTACAAACACACACACATACGAGGGCAGACCCGCATGCATGCGCGAACGCACACACACATGAGATTTTGGACTGCAAAACTCAGTACAATATGTTTGACTTTAGAGCAGGTAGGTTAGGGTGTATCAGACGTATCGGCACTAACTGCTGTCCTTATCTATTGTTGTTGTTGTTGTTGTTTGACCCTGGTTACCATGGTGATGCCTGCATTGCGTACTATGGCTCCAGGATGGGATTGTCTTTACTCCACCTCTCTGTCGTGCCAATGCATTAGCAAGCTCCTCACCTCATGCTGGGCCATGCAAGAGCTATGCATTACAGGAAAGCCTGCCCTGTCCACCACTCTGCACCTGTGTGTGTGTGTGTCTGTGTGTGTATGTCTATGTCTTACCATCACCACCACCCTGCACCGGCCTGATCCACTCCTTAATGGTGAAAAACGAGAGCTGTCATGTCGTAATCGTGTAATAACCGTGCTCGGTGTCGCTTTCCTGCAATTAATGGAGGCGCTGTGACGAGGCTGCATAAATCCTGTCTAAGTCTGTCACGGCAGGGGGCATAGCAGGCAGCTCTGTTATACTGAGGGGTGGAGGGAAGGGTGGGGCGGTAGGTGTGTATATGTGTGTGTGTTGAACAGGGTAGAAGCCTGGTGAGGGCTGGAAGGGAGCCACCCCACAAGGCATGTCTTTGTGTGTAGCAGATAGATGAGGTGAGCCGGGCAAGCTGTCACTGAGACAGGACTAATGGCCGAGCCAGTCTGCTCCCGCCAAGACCTTAGATTGTTCTAAATTTGTTTGGGTTTGGGCGGTCTGTGACTTAATGAAGTGTTTGGAGAGTTTTGGTGTGTGTGTGTGTGTGTGTGTGTGTGTTTGTGTACACACTATGAATCAGACACAGCTATAGCCGTGTATTGAAACGTAGGGACCCTCCTAATGAACATTTGTTCCATTTGACAAACACACACACCGTGTGGTCCCTGTCAGCATCCACCCCCTGCAGACAGCACCGAGGGCCAGAATTAGCAGGCAGGTTAGCTACGTCCTCCTCACACAACAACTTATGATCCAGCACCATCACATAGATGTCAAATCCCACCAAGACCACTGAATACCCTGCTCTCTGTCACGTTCTGACCTTACTTCCTTTGTTTTGTATTTTGTTTTAGTATGGTCAGGGTGTGAGTTGGGTGGGTTGTCTATGTTAGTTTGACTATGTTTTTCTATTTCTGTGTTTGGCCTGGTATGGTTCTCAATCAGAGGCAGCTGTCAATCGTTGTCCCTGATTGAGAACCATATTTAGGTAGCCTGTTTTCCATTGTGTTTGGTGGGTGGTTATTTTCTGTTTAGTGTTGTGGTGCACCTTACAGGACTGTTCGTTGGTTGTTTATTGTTTTGATTTCAGCGTTCATTAAAATATTTTAAATATGAACACTTACCACGCTGCACCTTGGTCCTCCTCTCCTTCCCCAGACGACAAGCGTTACACTCTCCTTGAGACTGCTCAACAAGAGCCCATTTCTCTTTCTTTATCTTTCTTCCCCACACACTCAGTTTATTTACTAAATAGATTGTGTCACAGGCAGTTATTGATGTATAATGCATTCTCCACCAGTGTGCTCTTCCCTTTAATATTATTGAAGTCCCTCTTTAATATTAAGTGATTGACGTAGTTTCTTTGTGACAGAATGAAAGCGTTACAGAGAAGATCAAACAGAAGCTTGTTTCAGGTCACGTCTTCACTGTGCCTCTGTCAAAACCATTCCAGGGGGGGTCAGAATGGGAATGAGAGCACCACACTACAGGGATTTCTCCCTTCTACCCCTCCGACACCAAATATCTCTCTTCTCTTCTACCCCCCCATCACTCCTCCAGTATAAATGTGTCAAAACGTAACTCCTATCGCCGTATCCCATGACAGCCTTGCCACAGATCCAATGCCAAAACCTCCATCACTTCTTCTTGTCACCTGTTATCTTAAACCATGTCTAAGATTTTGACGGAAGATCAGTGATGTGCTTTTTATAAATGCGAGGAGGGTGTTTTGGGTCGTTGAACGTGCCCTGGCATCCGATCAGGGCTATTAAAACAAATGACCCGCTGTAGCTGGCAGAATGTTTAAATGGGAATAAAGTCATCATGAATCACTGCTGTAGTCTGTGTGACTGATGATTCACGTATAGAGTTTGCTGCTAATGTGGGTTCTGAGAGAGAAGACTAGACTGAGACCAATATATGCCCCGAGAGGGAGAGAGAGAGAGAAGTAAAGAGGCATAAAAGAGAGAGAGAGAGGAGTAAAAGACACCATACACCTCCCAGGAAGGAGGCAGATGCTGATTCCAGCATGACCACACATTTTGTTTATTGCCAGGTTTCTTCTGACAAGATGTAGATTGATGTATTAGATTGTTGTTAATTAAGGATTGTTGTTATTGAAAGAAGCTGTTGGCTGTTGAAAGGACACTCTCTCAAATGAATGGTTACAGAACTCAACTTATCTTACCAGTTTACTAAAATATACCATTCCCTGCTAAGCATTTACTAACCTACCCCTATTTCAACAGACATTATGGGAATTACAAAGGAATAAATAAGGTCTTTATTTCTGCTCCTTCCACTGCAGACCTTCCCAAATGTTCCGACAGTCTGCAGCTATCTATCTTTCCATGATCCTCTACAGCAGAAACAACTGGGACACCTGCAGCTGGAGTGTTTAGCAGTGTTCTCTGAGCTACGCTGGAGCTTCCAGTCTAATGTTCCAGTGGTGGTTGAGAAGCAGGGGACTCTGTCAGTCTCTCCCCCCAGGAGGGGACATCTCTCCTTGGAGGAGCTCAGTGGGGTTTCCCCCTGAGAACCAGGCTTCCTCCCCAATCACTGTCACGGCCATATTAAACACCTCCGTGGGATCCTACACAAACACACAGTATGGTATCATGCCTTTGGGCTGATGAGGGAGATGGACATGAAAAGAGCACTCTATCGTTGGATGAGGTCTTCATGTTAGAGATTAGCTCATGGTTGTGGTGACATCACAATGTTTTTGTGTCCTACTGTATATCCAGAATTGCTATAGCACCAGTGTTTTGGGCCTCTTCATATCACCCCCAGGCCAATATCCCAAACTGCTTCATTCAGGGACAACACAGACATCCACTTTAAGGTGTGACACATTCAGCCGTTATGTCAAGAACCAGAAAAGGAGATACAATTGTGTTATGGTGAGTTACCTTATTTCTCTCTCTCTCTCTCTTTGTCTGTATATTTCTTTCTCTCTCATCCTCTCTCTCTCTCTCTCTCTCTCTCTCTCTCGCTCTCTCTCTCTCTTTCCCCCTCTCCTTCTTAGCATGTTCTTGCAGCTTCTCCTGCTGTCTGTCTCCCCTCATCACATTTCAGAATATGTTACCCCTGTGATACCAGGGCCAGACTTGAAAGGAAGTCTTAAGGACCTGAGCTTATACACTGTGCCAGATTTTGTTAAATAACCGGGAGATGTTGATGCCAATTCATTGGTAATTGTCCCTTGTGGCACAGTGCTGTTGAAAGTCCTGGAGCAGCCTAAGCTCAAGATCACTGCAAGTGTTAATCTTCTTATACTTAAGGTTTCAGGTTTTCTTTTGATGTTGCTAAACATGTTGACTCCTATCTCGGCACAGAAGGCAATCCAGACGTAGCCATGAGCAATAAAGCCTTTGTCTGTTTGTTTTTTTGAGTCGTCGAAGAATTCCGATTTTATTCCCCTTCCCACAAATTCATTGTGACTAAAATAAAACAACAACTAAAAATCAGATCAGGAAGAGAGGAAGGGGATTGATTCAGCTTTATTCAGGGACTCATTGTTCCTTTCCTTAATGCATTTGACTCGCCCTTGTTGTGTGTAAAATGGTTTTACTCATAGTTAGTGAGTAGACATCTTATTTCCAAGCCTGGGTGCTATTGTACAATACAGACAGTCGTCTTTGAGAGCTGTTCTGTCAAGGTCTCTTTCAGATAAACAGAGAAGACACCTCTATTGGAGGATAAATAACTGAGTGTGTAATTAATTTGCCGTGCCCAAGGGCGTACTGTATACCTTTGAGATTGATCTGATCCTGTCAGTGATAGTGATAGGTTGTTTCCACACAGATCCAGAGAATCAGGGAATCTACCCCCGGGGACTCAGGTGGAGAGACCTACCCAGGCAGGGAGCACCCTCAGGTGAGGCTCGCTCAGTGATCAATCAGGGCTGCTATCTGTCAGGACAGATAGTCCCATCCGTCAGTCAGTCTACACCCAGGTGTGTGTGTGTGTGTGTGTGTGTGTGTGTGTGTGTGTGTGTGTGTGTGTGTGTGTGTGTGTGTGTGTGTGTGTGTGTGTGTGTGTGTGTGTGTGTGTGTGTGTGTGTGTGTGTGTGTTTGTGCGTGTGTACAGTTCTGTCCATCAGTCCATCCCCAGGTGCTGAATTACAGGTGTAGACCTCGGTGGGATCAGGACTACATCTAATCCCACACAAACATACAGGTGTAGACCTTGGTGGTATCAGGACTACATCTAATCCCACACAACATACAGGTGTAGACCTCGGTGGGATCAGGACTACATCTAATCCCACACAACATACAGGTGTAGACCTCGGTGGGATCAGGACTACATCTAATCCCACACAACATACAGGTGTAGACCTCGTGGGATCAGGACTACATCTAATCCCACACAAACATACAGGTGTAGACCTCGTGGGATCAGGACTACATCTAATCCCACACAAACATACAGGTGTAGACCTTGGTGGGATCAGGACTACAGCTAATCCCACACAAACATACAGGTGTAGACCTCGGTGGGATCAAGACTACATCTAATCCCACACAAACATACAGGTGTAGACCTCGGTGGGATCAAGACTACATCTAATCCCACACAAACATACAGGGATAGACCTCGTGGGATCAGGACGACATCTAATCCCACACAAACATACAGGTGTAGACCTTGGTGGGATCAGGACTACATCTAATCCCACACAAACATACAGGTGTAGACCTTGTGGGATCAGGACTACATCTAATCCCACACAAACAGACATGTGTAGACCTCGTGGGATCAAGACTACTTCTAATCCCACACAAACATACAGGTGTAGACCTTGTGGGATCAGGACTACTTCTAATCCCACACAAACATACAGGTGTAGACCTCGTGGGATCAGGACTACATCTAATCCCACACAAACATACAGGTGTAGACCTTGTGGGATCAGGACTACATCTAATCCCACACAAACATACAGGTGTAGACCTCGGTGGGATCAAGACTACATCTAATCCCACACAAACATACAGGTGTAGACCTCGGTGGGATCAGGACTACATCTAGTCCCACACAACATACAGGTGTAGACCTTGTGGGATCAGGACTACATCTAGTCCCACACAAATATACAGGTGTAGACCTCGTGGGATCAGGACTACATCTAATCCCACACAACATACAGGTGTAGACCTCGTGGGATCAGGACTACATCTAATCCCACACAACATACAGGTGTAGACCTCGTGGGATCAGGACTACATCTAATCCCACACAACATACAGGTGTAGACCTCGTGGGATCAGGACTACATCTAATCCCACACAACATACAGGTGTAGACCTCGTGGGATCAGGACTACATCTAATCCCACACAACATACAGGTGTAGACCTCGTGGGATCAGGACTACATCTAATCCCACACAAACATACAGGGATAGACCTCGTGGGATCAGGAATACATCTAATCCCACACAACATACAGATGTAGACCTCGTGGGATCAGGACTACAGCTAATCCCACACAACATACAGGTGTAGACCTATGTGGGATCAGGACTACATTTAATCCCACACAAACATACAGGTGTAGACCTTGTGGGATCAGGACTACTTCTAATCCCACACAAACATACAGGTGTAGACCTCGGTGGGATCAGGACTACATCTAATCCCACACAAACATACAGGTGTAGACCTCGTGGGATCAGGACTACATCTAATCCCACACAAACATACAGGTGTAGACCTTGTGGGATCAGGACTACATCTAATCCCACACAAACATACTTGTGTAGACCTCGTGGGATCAGGACTACATCTAATCCCACACAAACATACAGGTGTAGACCTCGGTGGGATCAGGACTACATCTAATCCCACACAACATACAGGTGTAGACCTTGTGGGATCAGGACTACATCTAATCCCACACAAATATACAGGTGTAGACCTCGTGGGATCAGGACTACATCTAATCCCACACAACATACAGGTGTAGACCTCGTGGGATCAGGACTACATCTAATCCCACACAACATACAGGTGGGACATTCATCAACAGCTCCTGTTATATGAGAACCTTATTACCGAGTTTGTTTTTTATGAATGTGTTTTTCTTTCTGCTTGAATTTTGTATTTGTATTGATGTGTGTATTTTCTGTCATTTCTGTTGTTCAGGGCTCATCTGTAAAAGACCCCTTGGTCTCAGTATGACTCACTGATAAAATAAAGGTTAAATAAAATAAAATATATTTTATTTGAATTGTGTATGTGTGTGGAGGATGGAGGGGGTGGGGGTGGTATGTGTGTCCGTAGACATTCACGTCTTCTTTCATGTGTATATGCTATAAACCTATTGAATCTGTGTGGTGTTTGCATTGTGTGAGTATACATGTGTATATTATTTACTACTATATGGCACTTACGCAAGACTGACACCCAGTACGTCGAGCGGAATTCTCAAAACACAGGCAATATCTTTCAACCTTTAGACATAGTCTTACTTTTCTTCTACTCTGGAGGAAACAAACTCCCGACGCTGCACAATCAAAAGCAAATGTGTGCTTCAGTCTGCCTGAGGGGACTGTTTAAATGAGCGTCCTGGGAGATTTATGAGTTTAGAACTTAATTGTATGGGTTTGTTATTGGAAAAAGACAGGTGTGGACTGGAGCATAGGCATGTTGTATCAATTTGGCTTTCTGTCTCTTTATGTATATGAGGTAGTGGGTAATAAAAGCTGTGTTTTACTTTAATTCCACTTATGATTTAGTAGAATTGTGTGTGTGTGTGTGTGTGTGTGTGTGTGTGTGTGTGTGTGTGTGTGTGTGTGTGTGTGTGTGTGTGTGTGTGTGTGTGTGTGTGTGTGTGTGTGTGTGTGTGTGTGTGTGTGTGTGTGTCAGAATGCTGGGGGATGTTAATGCTCCCCTACAGCCAGACTGGGTTAAAGTGACCCAGAGCGTAGGGGTGTTACTGTATTGGTTTGAACCCTAGTTTGAGGTCAGTGCCTGGTCAACACAGGGTAAAAACAGGCTCATACAGACACCAGTGTGTCTATGGGCAGTGGAGGGAGGAGAGGTTAGGGGAGGTTAGATGCTACCCAGCAGAACATGGTAACCCTTCAGTCAATCCACAGACCCCTAAGTGAACATTTTCAACAGACTCATTCCTTAAAATAACACATTATAAGTAGACATCATGGACAACATCATAACACATTGTACTTTTTGATTTAAGTGTGGCCTTAGTTCTTCCTCCAAACTGAGCTTTCCCAGGCCTGTTTACAAGGCATACAGGCCAAACTGACTGGAATTACTCAGGCCCACTAGCTGCCCCGGGGTCGCACCGAAGCTGGCACTGATAGCTTTAACACAGAGACGGCAAACACATTATCCAGCTAATGACGGAATTACAGCGCTGAGTCACCATGTAGCGACATGTAAGACAGCACAGCAGAGAGAGGGCGGCGATAGATTATCGTCTGAGAAAGAGGCACTTTCCTAGGAAAAGCAGCTGTCATTAACAAGAGAGAGAAGGTGCGAGAGAGAGAGTTAGAGAGAGAGGGAACGAGAGAGAGTGAGAGAGAGAGAGAGAGAGAGTCGATGCAGTGAGGGGAGTAGAAAAAGAGAGATGGGGAGAGAGGGTGAGGGAGATGGAGAAAGAAAGAGGGAGAGACAGAAAGAGTGATTGAAATAGGGAGAACATAAACTCCTGAGAATGGAAGGTTTAGATGAGTGTAATTATGTCTCTCTATAAAACACTCAATACTGTCATTATCGTTGAGTCATGTGTCCAGGCAGGCCGGCAGGCAACAGAGTGGCCTAGTAGGCCCTGTGTTTAAAGTCATGTGTCCCTGGAGTCTGAGGTAAAGATATAAAAACAGACAGCAGCAGTTTACTGTTTACAGGAAGAGAAAGGACTAACTGTACTGAGAATCTATAAACAAGCAGTCTGTCACAGAGAGAGAGAGAGAGAGAGAGAGAAAGAGAGAGAGAGAGAGAGAGAGAGAGAGAGAGAGAGAGAGAGTTTTTTTTTTAAAGTTTTTATAAAACCTTTATTTTTTACTCAAGTGTTAACATAAATAATGACACACTGCCTTTTCAGAAATGAAACAACAAATGTAATTCTAAAATAAATACATAACATATACTTTCAACTTATTTCATCAGCAAAAAATAATTCCCCCTCTACAAAACAAAGCGCTCCTTCGTAGGCCCACTTCTCCTCAAATAGTAGGAGATCTTTTACAGCTGAAAATAACTCAAAATCTACTTTTATTCTTGCTTTCACTAATCCTTTAAAAACACATCTTACATCCTGCCCATATCCCGTTTCTATCTTATGTTTCCTATTCAGAAAAATGGACATCTTAGCTTGTCCCAAAATAAAATTTAACATTTGACATTTTCTTTTCTGTTGTTTACTATATTGAAACCCCAAAATAAAAACAGTGTTATTGAAAAACTCCCCTACAGCTTTAAACAAAGATTCCAGCATTTCCAATAGAGGTTTTATCCTCTCACACTCCATAAAACAGTGAAAACTGGTTTCTATTATATTACAAAAAGGACATCCATCTCTAACATCTGAGTTAATAACAGATACAAAAGCATTAACTGCAATGATGCCATGTAAAACCCTCCATTGCATATCACCAGTACCCTTTTGTAACGGTGGCTTGTACAGTGCTCTCCATGCTGGCTTTACCTTGTCATCAATGCCCAATTTTACCCTCCATGGAGTGTCTTTTCTATTTTTCAATGTATCTTTATTCAACACCTTGACACACCCCCCTATACAAGTCCTTCCCATTCACCTCATCCAAACCCACCTCCTCCAACCCTCTCAAATCCAGCAATAACGCCTTTCTTTCTGACTCTGGGATATTCGGTGTAATCCCTAGTCTTGGAAATGAGACGTCTTCATCTTGTACCTTCTTCTTGTGGCTACTAAGCATACCCCATTCTTCCGCTGACAGAGCCTTCCTACAGCTCCCCAGCATTTGTCCGACAATCCTTTCCGACCTCATCCCCAAATGTTCTGCCACCCGTCTTCCATCCATTAAGGCGGGCCCAGCCATGGCCATTAACTGTTTTAAGGTGATGATTTTCCCCTTCACCAGAATTTTGGAGAAATGTGGAACAGCTGCAGTTGTACAATCCAGTCTTGCCCCATACACCAGAGGTTCCTCCAACAGCCAATGCACTGACTCCGCTGAAGTTCTTCTGGACACCTTCATTATGCTCCACACTCTGAGAAGGCCTCTGTAAAACGGAGGTACTCCCTCCCTAGAAATCTGGCTACTATCAACCAGAAATAAAGCCTTCTTTAAACCTAATCCTCCAACCCGCTGTAATATAAGACCTGCCACCCCTCTCCACACCACATTTTCCGGTCCATAAAGCAACCTTTGAATATACTGAAACCGGAAAGCAGCAGCCCTACTAGCAAGATGTACAAGACCTTGTCCCCCCTCCTCTTTTGACAAATACAAAACACTTTGTGGAACCCAGTGATATTTATCCCAAAAGAAATCCACAATAATTGCCTGTATCTTAGCCAGAAGGCCAGATGGTGGTTCTAAAACTGACAACCGATGCCACAGTGCAGAGGCAATAACATTGTTAACTATAATAGTGCGCCCCCTATATGACATACGAGATAGTAACCAACGCCATCTCCTCATCCTCCCTTCCACAATTTCAACCACCACTCACTCCAATTTTTTTTCCATAGTCCCCTCATCTCCTAGGTACACTCCAAGATACTTAAAATCTCCCTTACACCATTCTAGTCCTCCTGGCAAAGCCATGATCCCTCCAGTCCATTCTCCAAACCGTAAAGCACAACTCTTTTCCCAATTTACCTTTGCAGAGGATATTCCCCTAAAACGATCAACTATTAGACTCAAGCTATCCACCTCCGCTTGATTTTTCACTAACACAACTACATCATCAGCATAGGCTGAGAGACGAATAGGAGGAATATCCTCTGAAAGGCACACCCCTGCAATGCGACTTCTAATGCTATTTAGTAGTGGCTCTATAGCAATGGCATACAACATTCCTGACAAAGAACATCCCTGCCTAATACCTCTACACACTTTAAAAGGAGCACTCAAACCACCGTTAACTTTCAATACACTTTCAATGTCACCATATATCACCTTTATCATGGCAATAAAACCAGAGCTGAACCCAAACGCCTCAAACGTGTGCCATAAATATTGATGTTCAACTCGGTCAAATGCCTTTTCCTGATCAATTGAAATTAGACCAGCATCCAACCCAATAGCCCTAGAGAAGTCCAAAAAATCACGAATCAGAGAAATGTTATCCCCTATCTGCCTGCCAGGAACACAGTAAGACTGATCCGTATGTATGATTTGCCCCATCACCTCCCTCAGCCTGTTGGACAAAGCCTTTGACAATATCTCATAATCAGTGCACAATAAAGCCACCGGCCTCCAGTTCTTCACCTCCCTCGGGTCACCCTTTTTGGGCAGTAGGGTGAGGACAGCCCTTCTGCAGCTTATTGGTAGTAACCCTCCAGTTAAACTATCATTAACTACTTCTAACCAATTCTCTCCCAACATAGCCCAAAAAGACTTTAAAAAATCAACGGGAAGCCCATCAATGCCTGGTGCCCTTCCATTTTCCATGCCTTTTAATGCAGTGTATAAATCCTGCAAAGACAATGGTTGCTCAAGCTCAACCTGAGCTTCTGCAGCCACCTTTGGGAGCCCATCAAAGAACAGCTGTGTCACTGTTTTATCCTCTTTGTACTCACACTTGTAGAGCTCAGCATAGAACTCTACTGCCCTCTTTTTAATTTCACTAGGGCTAGTGAGCTCTTTTCCAACAGCTGATTTGAGACAATGAATAATTTTTCTTTGTCCATTCTTTTTCTCTAAACCAAAGAAACATTTGGATGAGGCATCCATTTCAGATATTCCCTGAAACTTACTTCTCACAAGTGCCCCCTGTGCTCTGATACCCAGCAGGTCTGCCAATGCAGCTTTTCTCCTCTTGAGGGCCTGAGTATGGCCTCGATCTCCTGTGGTCTCAACCAACGTCATGAGTTCCACTATTTCAATCTCTAGGGCTTTCATCGATCTGGTGATATCCTTGGTGACATTCCTCGTGTATTGATTACAAAATTGTTGAATCTGGATTTTCCCTATATCCCACCACTGTTGAAGGGATACAAAACTGGCCTTTTGAGACCTCCACCTCTCCCAGAAAAAACTGAAACAGTTCCTGAAGTGAGCATCACTCAATAAAGTTATATTAAAATGCCAGTATGCGCTTTTGGGTTTTACATCGTTAATGAACACCACCTCTGTTATTAAACAATGATCAGAAAATCCCACTGGGGTTATCACACTTGATTTACAGACCTGAGATTGATGCTCAAAAACATAAAACCTGTCTAACCTGGCCATAGAGATGATGTTCTCTCTCACATGCGCCCAGGTGTACTGCCTTGTTCCTCCATGTTGGCTCCGCCAAATATCACACAGTTCATGTGTTACAATGAGGCGTTTTAAAAAAGTCCTTGAGGCTATATGAGGTTCTTGG
Organism: Oncorhynchus tshawytscha; assembly: GCF_018296145.1. NCBI lineage: Eukaryota > Metazoa > Chordata > Actinopteri > Salmoniformes > Salmonidae > Oncorhynchus > Oncorhynchus tshawytscha. The sequence continues at coordinate 73,083,587 of NC_056440.1, read as the reverse complement.
TGATTTCTATCTAAATCACTAACTGTGCAGTTAAAATCCCCAGCAATAAATAAATAATCTTCTTTGTTACATTTCTCAATGGTATTTGATAATGTCTCTAAAAAACATACCCTCTCAACTGTCACCACTGGGGCATATACATTTATCAGACACATAGTGATGTTGTCATACCTTGCTCTAACTTTTAATAACCTCCCCTCAACTACCTCTTCAACCTCATATGACAAAGGCAAAAACCCTTTTGAGAAAAAGATAACCACACCCCCACTTTTTGAGTTTTTATGACTACACACCACTGTCCCCCCCCCACTCCTGTTGCCACATAACTTCATTTTCCAAATTACTATGCGTTTCTTGTAGAAAATGTATGTCACTTCCCTTTCCCCTAATTAACTCATACACCATGGCTCTTTTTTTAACATCTCTTGCTCCATTTACGTTTAAAGAAGAAATCTTAAAACTGCTCATGGATGAAAAAAATATACAGAGGAAGATACAGCCACCACATCTCTTTTCAGAGTTAAAACTGCAACTGAACTCTTTCATTTTCTTTAGAATTTACATCACTTATCACTCTCGTGACCACTTTCTTTAGTCTAGCAATTTCAGGGCTTTTCAAACTTCCCCCTGTAATTTTTGACATCAGAAACTTTGCTGATTCAATAAACAATTCACATTCAGGGAAAAAATCAGTTACATTGTAATCCTGCATATATTTCTTCCCTTTTGTCAACTTCAGAAATTGACGTATCTTCTCGATCCCATACCTCCCTTCCACCCCATTTATCTCACTATATTGTTGTGACGCGTCAGATTACTCACTCTCGCTATCCTCTCCAGAAGAGAACTCCACCATCTCTACACCTTGCTCATCTTCAACTGATTTATCTATCTCTACCTTTCTCTTAGAATTAGACCCTTCACCACCCCTTAAATTCTTCCTTTTACTCCTCGGTATTTTGAAAACATCCGCTTCCTTTTCCGTTATTTCAATCTCCTCTTGACCTCCAATTTCATTTTCCAGCACCACCTCAGCGACGGCAGTCGCAATCTCACCTACTGTTTCCCCTCCCTCTTTATTCTGATCTACCACAATTGCCCCCGTATCCACAATGCCTTCCTCTCCTACTTTTCCAACCACATCTGCCCACCTTCTCTCTTCCCCTGCACCCTTAGCATGTTCATCCCTTCGCGGTGGTGCGTTAGTTGCACCCGCACTAGAGCTACTACCAGGCTCAGCGCGCTCATTCTCGGGACAACTACGCACCAAATGCCCCTCTCTTCCACAGCCAAAGCATTTCATTGATTCAGTAGATGCATAGAAGACATAATCAAATCCATCAATCTTAAAGCTGAACGCTAAATTCAGTTCATCTCCGTCCTTTTTTAAAATCATATGCACTTGTCTCCTATGAGACACGACATGTTTCAACAACGGAGATTTGCATCCAAAAAGAACCTTCTTTATTGTAGATACGATTTGACCATGGCGAGATAACTCTCGCTCCAACACTTCATCTCTAACAAATGGTGGCACGTTAGAAAGCATAACTTTCTTCGCCGGATTCATAAGCGGAAATACCGGTGTCTGTGTCTCCCTTAACACAACACCCCTCTCAACTATCTTATTCACCTTTTCAATTGAATCTAAGAATATCACTACAGCGCTATTCATCCTTGAGGCTGATTTGATGCTATCATACCCAATGATAGCACCCACAGCCAAGCTACATTCTTCCACTGAACACCCGGCCGCAGCAGGAATCCTTACTCCATGCCTCCGACTAAGTTTTTCAAACTCTACACTTCCGCGAGTGGCCATTGCAACCAGCCCCACCCGCTGGTTGTGCCCTCGTGAAAAACCAACCTCAAAGATCCCACCACCTCTATACGTGCTTAGTGATAGTTTAAACAAGATACCCTTAAAACAACTAAACTAATCAATATATATATATATATACATACCAAAACCCGACAGAGTGAAAAGAAATTCCATTCGCTCTCACAAACACTACTGTTTGACGACTCACTCCCAGCATGCACTCCGACAAGAGAGAGAGAGAGAGAGAGAGAGAAAAAGAGCGAGAGAGAGAGAGAGAGAGAGAGAGAGAGAGAGAGAGAGAGAGAGAGAAAGAAAGAAAGAGGAGAGAGAGAGAGAGAGAGAGAGAGAGAGGGGGAAAGAGAAAGAGAGAGAGAGAGAGAGAGAGAGAGAGAGAGAGAGAGAGAGAGAGAGAGAGAGAGAGAGAGGGGAAAGAAAAAAGAGAGAGAGAGAGAGAGAGAGAGAGAGAGAGAGAGAAAGAAAGAAAGAGAATGTGTGAATACACTTTTAGAAAAAAGGTTCCAAAATAGTTATTCGACTGTCCCCATAAGAGAACACTTTTGGGTTCCATGTAAAACCCTTTGTGAATAGAATTCTTCTTGGAACCCAAAATTGTTCGATATGGAACCAAAAGGGTTCTACCTGGAACCAAAAAGGGTTCTTCAAAGGGTTCTCCTATGGGGACAGCCAAAATAACCCTTTTAGGTTCTAGATAGCCCTTAAGATTGTTTGTGCGTGTTTATGTGTGTCAGTGCATGGACAACACAGCCTTGATGCTGAGAGGAGTATAAGTGGGAGGCTGGTGACTACAGGCCTCTATGTTGCGGTTGCTCTGTGTAATCTCTTGGTCACTCTGTTATACTACTCTGGTTTCAGCAGCGAACGGATAAAAAGTTAATATGTTTAAGGGCAACTCTGAAAGAGCCATAAATTCACAGGGCTAGCTGTATTTTTATACCCTTTACATAATGAATGTTCCAGAGGAGAAAAACGTACAGAGAGGAGGGAGGGGTGAGGGTGTGGTGTGGTGATGGTGGGGAGAGGGGAGAGGGGGGAGCGAGAGGAGTTGGGAGGGTGTTGGTTTGTGGACACCAGAGAAGGGTGCAGCACCAGACTCCATTGGACTCCATTTGTATCCATTTGGAAAAAGGTGACTTAGAGAAGTTGTTCCCCAGGCGCAAGCCCTCTTCTGAAAACAAGGCTTAACGCGAACAACAAGCAGGATATCTGGTCAGCTTTTCCGAGTGAAACCCAACCATCAGCCTCGTCTGAATATTCTCAAGCTCGAGCAAAATGGCTCCAAGTTCAATTACACATTACAAGCCACATGACAGGTTCCATTGTGCAATGCTCACTCTAACAAGACTGCGCTAAATCGGCCAGGCACCCCTGATCACACTGTAGTCAGTGTGTCGAGACAGGGGAACGGTCACTTCTACAAGACGCCCTCTTAACCATTCTGTTATGGTAACACATACCTGCAGAGAGAGCAGCAGACACCTGAGAGCCACAGCCACAAGGCCGGAGGCGCTGCTGCAGTCTCTGTGTTGGCTTCTTCTTCCCACTACTTGCACCCTCTTGTACTTGGCTGTTGTCAAACTGTTGTGGCTCTATTGGGCTTTGTGTTGGTTGAGGAAGCCAGGGCCAATGGGACATTATCTCTGGGTTTAGCCCTAAGGGTTAGTCCCTGTAATGGATTCAACCTGTCGGCCTTTTATCTCCTGTCTTCTTGGTTGGAGGGACATGTCATTACACAGATGATATAGTAGTGTTCATTTATGGATAAATATTGGAAATCTTTAGTGACACCGCTGGTATTCATATTGAGATTTTAGTCAGGTTCTCACAGGGTGTAATTCACAGCTGTACATCATTACAGAGATTACATAGACTGTTAATTTATGGATAAATATTGGATACATTTATTGATGCTGCTTTGGTTTTGCAGAATATATTTGGTGATTGTTATCTTCTCACAGGGTACAATGTAATTTGCAGCGCTTCCACGCAACCTTCCTTCCTTCCCTACACTCATCTCCTCAGTGGCAGGCAGGAAGAGGGAGAGGAAAAGTGAAGCCCCCTCTTTAGTTAGATGACTGCGGTATGGTGGAAGAAAGAGAGAGCTGGAACCAACCCTCATAAAACATGAAAACATTCCCTCTTCAAACCACCATGACTGAGTAGATTAGGCCCCATCCACAGGAAAACAATATTATTCCCCAAAGATATTCAGGGCGTTTAATTAAGAAACAACGCAGGCTGGTGCACAGAAAGACTTCTTTATTGAATGCCTTTATATTGCCGTTCTAGAGTCATTCAAATAAGATAAATGGGTGTTTTTATTAAATGTGCTAAAATGCACAGTCAAATAGATATACCCAAAGCAAGCTTAATTATTCTCACAGGTGTTTCTTTTCTTATGTCAACAAAATTCAAGGGTATAACGGTTTTCCTCCTCTTCTGAGGAGGAGTAGGATGGATCGGACCAATATGCAGCTTGGTAAGTGTTCGTCATTTTATTACACTGAACTGAACACTACAATACAAAGTAAACAAAAAGAACAACCAAAACAGTTCCATCTGGTAACTAATACTAAGACAGAAAAGAACTACCCACAACCCATAGTGGGAAAACAGGCTGCCTAAGTATGGTTCTCAATCAGAGACAACGACAGACAGCTGTCCCTGATTGAGAACCATACCCGGCCAAAAAAAATAAAATACAAATGCATAGAAAAAATAACATAGAACACCCACCCTAGTCACACCCTGGCCTAACCAAAATAGAGAATAAAAAGCATGTCTATGGCCAGGGCGTGACAAAGGGAGTAAGGATAGAGGCCTCGCTAACACTCGTGTTCCTGTACCTAGTAGCATGTTTTCCGAGCTGGTCATGGGTGCACCTCAGCCACACTCAAGGACCTAAACAATATCATAACCGCCATCGTCTTCATCGACCTGGCCAAGGCTTTCGACCTGGCCAAGGCTGTCAATCATCGCATTCTTTATCGGCAGACTCAACAGCCTTGGTTTCTCAAATGACTGCCTCGCCTGGTTCACCAACTACTTCTCAGATAGAGTTCAGTGTGTCAAATCGGAGGGCCTGTTGTCCTTACCTCTGGCAGTCTCTATGGGGGTGGCACAGGGTTCAATTCTCGGGCCGACTCTTTTCTCTGTTTACATCAATGATGTCGCTCTTGCTGCTGGTGATTCTCTGATCCACCTTTACTCAGACGACACCATTCTGTATACTTCTGGTCCTTCTTTGGACACAGTGTTAACACACCTCCAGATGAGCTTCAAAGCCATACAACACTCCTTCCGTGGCCTCCAACTGCTCATTTAGTAAAACTAAATGCATGCTCTTCAACTGATCGCTGCCCGCACCCGTCCGCCCGTCTAGCATCACAACACTGGGTGGTGCTGACTTAGAATATGTGGACAACTACAAATACCTAGGTGCCTGGCTAGACTGCAAACTCTCCTTCCAGACTCACATTAAGCATCTCCAATCAAAAATTAAATCTAGAATCGGCTTCCTATTTCGCAACAAAGCATCCTTCACTCATGCTGCCAAACATACCCTTGTAAAACTGATTATCCTACCAATCCTTGACTTCGGCGATTTACAAAATAGCCTCCAACACTCTACTCAGCAAATTGGATGTAGTGCCATCCATTTGTCAGCAAAGCCTCATATACTACCCACCACTGCGACCTGTATGCTCTTGTTGGCTGGCCCTCGCTTCATATTCGTCGTCAAACCCACTGGCTCCAGGTCATCTATAAGTCTTTGCTAGGTAAAGCCCCGCCTTACCTCAGCTCACTGGTCACCATAACAGCACCCACCCGTAGCACGCGCTCCAGCAGGTATATTTCAATGGTCATCCCCATAGCCAACTCCTGATTTGGCCGCCTTTCCTTCCTGGTTCTCTGCTGCCAATGACTGGTACGAATTGAAAAAAATCACTGAAGCTGGAGTCTTATATCTCCCTCACTAACTAAGCATCAGCTGTCAGAGCAGCTTACCGATCATTGCACCTGTACACAGCCCATCTGTAAATAGCCCACCCAACTAACTCATCCCCAAGTTGTTATTTTTGCACATTCATCTTCTGCACATCTATCACCCCAGTGTTTAATTGCTAAATTGTAATTACTTCGTCACTATGGCCTATTTATTGCCTTACCTCCCTAATCTTACTACATTTGCATACACTGTATATAGACTTTTCTATTGTGTTATTGACTGTACGTTTGTTTCTCCCATGTGTAACTCTGTGTTGTTTGTGTCTCACTGCTTTGCTTAATCTTGGCCAGGCCACCATTGTAAATGTGAACTTGTTCTCAACTGGCTTACTTGTAAATGAAGGTGAAATAAAAAATAAAAATGTTTTATTTAGCTGTATTCTTGGTAGCAACCATGTTGTTCATGATACACAACAATTTACACTAAGTGTACAAAACATTAGGAACATCTTCTCTTTCCATGACATAGACAGACCAGGTAAATCCTGGTGAAAGCTATGATCCCTTATTGATGTCACTTGTTTAAATCCACTTCGGTCAGTATAGATGAAGGGGAGGAGACAGGTTAAAAAAGGATATTTAAGCCTTGAGAAAATTGAGACATGGATTGTGTATGTGTGCCATTCAGATGGTGAAAGGGCAAGGCCCAACATTTAAGTGCCTTTGAACTGGGTATAGTAGTAGGTACCAGGCGCATCAGTTTGAGTGTGCCAAGAATCGCAACGCTACTGGGTTTTTCGCATTCAACAGTTTCCCGTGTATATCAAGAATGGTCCACCACCCAAAGGACATCCATCCAACTTGACACACCTAGTGTATAGGTCCTGGATGGCAGGAAGCTTGGCCCCAGTGATGTACTGGGCCGTACACACTACCCTCTGTAGCGCCTTATGCACGGATGCCGAGCAGTTGCCATACCAGGCGGTGATGCAACCAGTCAGGATGCTCTCGATGGTGCAGTTGTAGAACTTTTTGAGGATCTGGGGACCCATGCCAAATCTTTTCAGTCTCCTGAGGGGGAAAAGGTGTTGTCATGCCCACTTCACGACTTTCTTGGTGTGTTTGGACCATGATAGTTTGTTGGTGATGTGGACACCAAGTAAATTGAAACTCTCGATCTTCTCCACTACAGCACTGTCGATGTGAATGGGTGCGTGTTCAGCCCTCCTTTTGCTGTAGTCCATGATCATCTTCTCTGTCTTGCTCACATTGAGGGAGAGGTTGTTGTCCTGGCACCACACTACCAGGTCTCTGACTTCCTCCCTATAGGCTGTCTCATCGTTGTCGGTGATCAGGCCCACCACCATTTTGTCCTGAGCAAACGTAATAATGGTGTTGGATTTGTGCTTGGCCACGCAGTTGTGGGTTAACAGGGAGTACAGGAGGGCACGCACCCCTGAGGAAACCCTGTGTTGAGGTTCAGCATGGCATATGTGTTGTTGCCTACACTTACCACCTCGGGGCGGACGGTCAGGAAGTCCAATCCCAGGGTCCTTAACTTAGTGATGAGCTTTGTCGGCACTATGGTGCATAGTCATTGTTGACCTGCTTACTACGAAGAGCATGATCACACTGTCATCTGGAACAGCTCGTGCTCTCATGCATGCTTCAATGTTGCTTGCCTCGAAGCGAGCATAAAAGCCATTTAGCCCGTTGGGTATGCTAGCATAACTAGGCAGCTTGCAGCTGAGTTTTGCTTTGTAGTCCGTAATAGTTTGCAAGCCCTGCCACATCCAACGAGTGTCAGAGCCGGTGTAGTGGGATTCAATCTTAGTCCTATATTGACGCTTTGACTGTTTGATGGTTAGTCGCAGGGCATAGCAGGTTCAAGCTTCCGGGTTAGAGTCACGCACCTTGAAAGCGGCAGCTCTAGCCTTTAGCTCGATGCAGATGTTGCCTGCAATCCATGGCCCCTGGTTGAGATATGTACATACAGTCACTGTGGGTACGAAGTCATCGATGCACTTATTGATGAAGCCAATGACAGATGTGGTGTACTCCTCAATGCCATTGGATGAATCCCGGAACATATTCCAGTCTGTGCTAGCAAAACAGTCCTGTAGCTTAGCATCTGCTTCATCTGACCACTTTTTTATTGACCGAGTCACTGGTGCTTCCTGCTTTAGTTTTTGCTTGTAAGCAAAAATCAGGAGTATAGAATTATGGTCAAATTTGCAAAATGGAGGGCGAGGGTGAGCTTTGTACGCGTCTCTGTGTGTGGAGTACAGGTGGTCTAGAGTTTTTTTCCTTCTGTTTGCACATTTAACATGCTGGTAGAAAGGAGGTAAAATACATTTACGTCTCCCGAGTGGCGCAGTGGTCTAAGGCACTGCATTGCAGTGCTCGCTGTACCACTACAGATACTGGAGTCCAGGCTCTGACACAGCCGGCCGTGACTTGTAGACCCATGAGGTGGAGCGCAATTGTCCCAGCGTCGTCCGGGTTAGGGGAGGGTTTGACCGGCAGGGATCTCCTTTGCGACTCCTGTGGCGGGCCAGGCACAGTGCATGCTGACACGGTCGCCAGGTTCATGATGTTTCCTCCAACACATTGGTGCGGCTGGCTTCCAGATTAAGTGGGCATTGTGTCAAGAAGCAGTGCAGCTTGGTTGGGTTGTGTTTTGGAGGACGCACGGCTCTCGACCGTTGCCTATCCCGAGTCCGTACGGGAGTTGCAGCAATGAGACTAGACTGTAACTACCAATTGGATACCACAAAATTGGGGTGAAAACAGGATAAGAACTGTATATACAGTTGAAGTCAGAAGTTTACATACACCTTAGCCAAATACATTTAAACTCTGTTTTTCACAATTCCTGACATTTAATCCTTGTAAAAATTACCTGTCTTAGGTCAGTTAGGATCACCACTTTATTTTAAGAATGTGAAATGTCAGAATAATATTAGAGAGAATGATTTATTTCATCTTTTATTTCTTTCATCATATTCCCAGTGGGTCAGAAGTTTACATACATTAAATTAGAATTTGGTAGCATTGCCTTCAAATTGTTTAACTTGGGCGAAATTTTTTCGGTAGCCTTCCACAAGCTTCCCACAATACGTTGGGTGAATTTTGGCCCATTCCTTCTGACAGAGCTGGTGTAACTGAGTCAGGCATGTAGGCCTCCTTGCTCGCATATGCTTTTTCAGTTCTGCCCACACATTTTCTATGGGATTGAGGTCAGGGCTTTGTGATGGCCACTCCAATACCTTGACTTAGTTGTCCTTAAGCCGTTTTGCCACATCTTTGGAAGTATGCTTGGGGTCATTGTCCATTTGGAAGACCCATTTGCGACCAAGCTTTAACTTCCTGACTGATGTCTTGAGATGTTGCTTCAATATATCCACGTAATTTTCCTCCATCATGATGCCATATATTTTGCGAAGTGCACCAGTCCCTCCTGCAGCAAAGCACCCCTACAACATGATGCTGCCACCCCTGTGATTCACGGTTGGGATGGTGTTCTTTGGCTTGCAATCCTCCCCTTTTTCCTCCAAACATAACGATGGTCATTATGGCAAAACAGTTATATTTTTGTTTCATCATACCATAGGACATTTCTCCAAAAAATTACGATATTTGTCCCCGTGTGCAGTTGAAACCGTAGTCCGGCTTTTTTATGGCGGTTTTGGAGCAGTGGCTTTTTCCTTGCTGAGCGGCCTTTCAGGTTATGTTGATATAAGACTTGTTTTACTGTGGATATAGATATTTTTGTACTTGTTTCCTCCAGCATCTTCAGAAGATCCTTTGCTGTTGTTCTGAGATTGATTTGCACTTTTCGCAGCAAAGTACGTTCATCTCTAGGAGACAGAATGCGTCTCCTTCCTGAGCGGTATGACGGCTAGCGTCCCACTTGGCCAAAAGCCAGAGAAAATGCAGAGCGCCAAATTCAAATAAATTCCTATAAAAATCAAACTTTCATGAAATCACACATGTAAGGTACAAAATTAAAGCTACACGTGTTGTGAATCCAGCCAACATGTCAGATTTCAAAAAGGCTTTTCGGCGAAAACAAACAATGCTATTATCTGAGCATAGCACCATAGTAAACAAAAGAGAGAAAACATTTCAACCCTGCAGGAGTGACACAAAACGCAGATATAAAAATATAAATCATGCCTTACCTTTGACGAGCTTCTTCTATTGGCACTCCAATATGTCCCATAAACATCAAAAATTGTCATTTTGTTCGATTAATTCCGTCCATATATATCCAAAATGTCCATTTATTTGGCACATTTGATCCAGAAAAACACCGGTTCCAACTTGCGCAATGTGACGACAAAATATCTCAAAAGTTACATGTAAACTTTGCCAAAACATTTCAAACTACTTTTGTAATAAAACGTTAGTTTTTTTTAAAAGTAAATAATCGGTAAAATTGAAGACGGGATGACCTGTGTTCAATACAGGAAGAAAACAAACTCAAGCATGCTTTCTGGTCTTGCGCCTCTATCAAACAGTACACATGAAGTGACACTTGTTCAAGATGGCCGTACTTCTTCATTACACAAAGTAATAACCTCAACCAATTTCTAAAGACTGGTGACATCCCGTGGAATCAGTAGGAACTGCAAGCAAGTCTCTTAGAAATCTGGATTCCCAATGAAATCTTATTGAAAACAGGGTGACCTCAAAAAAAATCTGAATGGTTTGTCCTCTGGGTTTCGCCTGCTACATAAGATCTGTTATACTCACAGACATAATTCAAACAGTTTTAGAAACTATCAAAATCTACTAATAATATGCATATCTTATCTTCTGGGGATGAGTAGCAGGCAGTTGAAATTGGGCATGCTTTTCATCCAAAATTCCAAATGCTGCCCCCTATCCTAGAGAAGTTACCAAGAAATTTGTGGAGTGGTTGAAAAACGAGTTTTAATGACTCCCATCTAAGTGTATGTAAACTTCCGACTTCAACTGACTTCAATATATATATATAAAATGACTGATTTAAGTTTCCCTTCATTAAAGTCCGTCCACTAGGAGCGCCGCCTCTGGATGAGCGTTTTCCTGTTTTCTTATGGCCGTATATATAGCTCATTGAGTGCAGTCTTAGTGCCAGCATTGCTTTGTTGTGGTAAATAGACAGCTACGAAGAATATAGATGAAAACTCTCTTGGTATATAGTGTAGTCTACAGCTTATCATGAGATACTCTACCTCTGGCGAGCAAAACCTTGAGACTTCCTTAGATATCGTTCACCAGCTGTTTTTTTCGACGAATATACATAGACATATTTATTATCTAGTGATTGTACGTGGGCCAATAGTACCTATGGCAAAGGCAGATTAGCCACTCGTCACCGGATCCTTACAAGTCACCCCGATCTCCTTCCGCGATACCGCTGACTCTTTCTCCTGCGAATGACGGGGATGAGGGCCTTGTCAGGTGTCTGGAGTAAATCCCTCTCATCCGACTCATTAAAGAAAAATTCTTTGTCCACTTCAAGGTGATTAATCGCTGTTCTGAGGACCAGAAGCTCTTTTCGGTCATAAGAGACGGAAGCAGCAACATTATGTTCAAAATAATTAGCAAACAATGCAACATCTGTAGCACTGAATGTAGCAACTGGACAGATCTGAATGGTTTTGACAGAAGGGTTGAACAGCCATAGAGAGAGAGAGAGAGAGTCTTTGATGTTCATATACACAGTAGAGAGGCTCTCAGAGAAACCATCGACCTCAGATGTCATATCACATGTCTGTTCTGGCACAGGTAGCATCATGGTCTTCGTCAACATTGCGTTGAACAGAAGAACCACCTGTTATAGATAGATTGATTCCATTACCTTTTGCATCATGATTCACCATACATGTCATACTGTCTCTCACACAGGAGCTGTACTCACTGACTGAAAGTCTTATGATGTGTTTTATGGTATGTCTTTTGGTTTTGAACAGAGAGAGTGCATTTTCATTGGATGATTTAATGACACTGGATATTTTGGGGTCGGGAGAAAATGACACAGATTGAATTTGCCCTCATTAAAACACAGAGCTTATTGAGGGGTGTGATAGAGACTGTGTGGGTTTGAAATCCAATCTCAGGCCTCAGGAGGCCTATAGAGGCCTTATTTAGATCCTAGTACACACACACACACACACATGCACAAACACACACACATACACACACATACACATACACACACACAAACACACACACATATACACACACACACGCACAAACACACACACATACACACACACAAACAAACAAACGCACTCAGGCCTCACCCAAATGTGCATGTGCAGCAAACATGATTGCATGTGGTTATTTCCCCTCCCGTCTCTGTTCTGTCTGTATGGTATTGTGGTTGAACAACTGATTATACCATGCAAGAGAAATGTTAATGTCTGTGTTCACATGAGACATAACATCCAGATGCAATTAAAACTGAAACACAAACAAGTGACAGCCACTGTTTGGGTTAATAACTAGGTTGGGAGGCAGGGAGACGATGCAGCCTAATGCAAACACACAACACACGTCTCAACTGGAGCTTGATTGAGGGAAGTGAATGGCATCAGACTTTAGCTGAACAGGATGGAGGCTAGCAAGAGACCAGGTCGTGGATATGAGGTCACAGCTGGGCTAACTATCCAGTGTTGTGTGTGTCGTAACCCCCCCCCCCCACACACACACACACACACACACACACACACCTCAATTCGAGTGGCTACCTACCTGGTATTCCAGAGCTCACCTCAACAGTAAACTGGTGAGTGGCTACCTTCCTGGTATTCCAGAGCTCACCTCAACAGTAAACTAGTAAGTGGCTACCTTCCTGGTATTCCAGAGCTCACCTCAACAGTAAACTAGTGAGTGGCTACCTTCCTGGTATTCCAGAGCTCACCTCAACAGTAAACTAGTGAGTGGCTACCTTCCTGGTATTCCAGAGCTCACCTCAACAGTAAACTGGTGAGTGGCTACCTTCCTGGTATTCCAGAGCTCACCTCAACAGTAAACTAGTGAGTAGCTACCTTCCTGGTATTCCAGAGCTCACCTCAACAGTAAACTAGTGAGTGGCTACCTTCCTGGTATTCCAGAGCTCACCTCAACAGTAAACTAGTGAGTGGCGGTGAGGTTCACAAGAAGCAGCTTCAACCGTATCACTCTACATCTAATAGCCCTGTGTAGTGTACTCATGCTACCCATGCTTGATCACGCTGCTGTGAGGTGCTCCTGTTACCCTAGCAGCTTGTTGGTTGGGTTTACACATAAACAGAAAGCAGATGGAATCCACTCCAACTTTGACCCACCCCTTGGTCAGAAATGTCTGTGTTCAGTTGTCAGCTTGGGGAGGAAACGCGAGATGCTAGACAAGTTAATACATGGACAATAACATCTAAGGTGACATACATGAATGACAGGGAGATCAGAGAGAGTTGAGATGATCAAATGACTTTGTGCACATTGTTAATAAAACACTATTTTCATTGCGAGTATAAACGATGCCGTTAATTAACAGATATGGAGACAGAAGACATCCCTGTCTCACTCCTCAACACTTAAAATATACACTGAGTACATTAAACATTAGGAACACCTTCCTAATATTGAGTTGCACTGCCCCGCCACTTTTTTCTACACTGACTGAAGTGGATTTAACAAGTGACATCAATAAGGGATCATAGCTTTCACCTGGATTCACCTGGTCAGTCTATGTCATGGAAAGAGCTCTTAATGTTTTGTATACTCAGTGTATAATATTAATTAAATATGTGTATAAAGTCTTTAAAGGTGTTACACCTAGAATTTTAAAAAATGTATCCTCTATGTGGTAGGTAGGTGAATGTGTAGAACCTTTAACAATGTCTTAATATCGCATGAACACGCATAGGATACCTCTACACCATTTCTCCTTATACACCCAGTACATTACACTGGATGGCGTCAGACAGTGCTAATCTGGTGTACACAGGAGTGAAGGGGTTTAACAACACCTCATTGACCAGAAACAGAGTTGACTAATGAATCTAGGAATTCACATTCTCTCTGATGTTTTCTCTATTGATCCAGGTCCAATGCCTCCTAATAGGTCCCTCAGCACCTGGCTCTAACACAGGTAGACTGAGAACACACACATGAACCAACGTATGCATACAAGCATATACTGACACATCCTCGAGCACACACACACGCACACGCACACACACACACACACACACACACACACACACACTATTCACAAGTGAGCATGCATACAGACAAGCTTGTAGGCACACACACAGGCTCATGCACAGATGCCGACACAAACAGTCACGTACACCCCATTTGTGGAGCGAAAGAGACGCTGTTAGAACAACACAAAGACAAAGACCGATAAGGAATGATATAGATAATGAAGGATGGAGAGATACTTATATGTTTACAGTGTCTTGTCATTTAGTACATATGACAGGGACATTCTGCTTGGGAAAACAGGTATTCAGGCCAAGTATGGGTATCTGATTGCCATCAGTTTAAACGTGACACAACTAGAATTTTAAAAAAACAGATCCTTTGCTCTTTAAACACTGTTGCTTCATTCATTGTGATGGATCACATATCACACAACTCTATTGCCAAAACACAAAGAATGTTTCAAACCATTCCAAGAGTATAGCCTAAGATATCTCCACTGCTTAGCCATCTGTCAATGTACACAGCACAGGCCTATCTATTCTGTTCCAGTCACTCCCACTCCAAAGCCCTGATCTGGAGTGTCTGTGTGTCTCGCTTCCAAACGCAGCATAACACTCAAATGAAGGCACCGTATGGAGAGCAGATAGAGCCAGGAAAAATGCCCAGTAAGGGCCTATTGTAACAGGTAGTATGCCCAGTAAGGGCCTCATATAACAGGTAGTATGCCCAGTAAGGTCCTCATGTAACAGGTAGTATGCCCAGTAAGGGCCAGATATGACAGGCAGTATGCCCAGTAATGACCTAATGTAACAGGCAGTATGCCCAGTAAAGGCCTCATGTAACAGGCATAATGCCCAGTAAGGACCTCATGTAACAGGCAGTATGCCCAGTAAGGTCCTAATATAACAGATAGTATGCCCAGTAAGGGCCTCATATAACAGGTAGTATGCCCAGTAAGGTCCTAATATAACAGGTAGTATGCCCAGTAAGGTCCTAATGTAACAGGTAGTATGCCCAGTAAGGTCCTAAAGTAACAGGCAGTATGCCCAGTAAGGGCCTAATTTAACAGGCAGTATGTCCAGTAAGGGCCTGATGTAACAGGCAGTATTCCCAGTAAGGTTCTAATATAACAGGTAGTATGCCCAGTAAGGTCCTAATGTAACAGGCAGTATGCCCAGTAAGGGCCTAATTTAACAGGCAGTATGTCCAGTAAGGGCCTGATGTAACAGGCAGTATGCCCAGTAAGGTCCTAATATTACAGGTAGTATGCCCAGTAAGGTCCTAATGTAACAGGCAGTATGCCCAGTAAGGTCCTAATATAACAGGTAGTATGCCCAGTAAGGTCCTAAAGTAACAGGCAGTATGCCCAGTAAGGGCCTAATTTAACAGGCAGTATGTCCAGTAAGGGCCTGATGTAACAGGCAGTATGCCCAGTAAGGGCCTGATATGACAGGCAGTATGCCCAGTAAGGTCCTAATATAACAGGTAGTATGCCCAGTAAGGTCCTAAAGTAACAGGCAGTATGCCCAGTAAGGGCCTCATATAACAGGCTGTATGCCCAGTAAGGGTCTCATATAACAGGCAGTATTCCCAGTAAGGGCCTAATATAACAGGTAGTGCGCCCAGTATGGGCCTAATGTAACAGGCAGTATGCCCAGTATGCGTCTCCTATAATAGGTAGTATGCCCAGTAAGGTCCTCATGTAACAGGCAGCATGCCCAGTAAGGGCCTCATGTAACAGGCAGTATGCCCAGTAAGGTCCTAATATAACAGGCATTATGCCCAGTAAGGGCCTAATGTAACAGGCAGTAGGCCCAGTAAGGGCCTCATATAACAGGCAGTATGCCCAGTAAGGGCCTCATATAACAGGCAGTATGCCCAGTAAGGTCCTAATATAACAGGCAGTATGCCCAGTAAGGGCCTAATGTAACAGGCAGCATGCCCAGTAAGGGCCTAATGTAACAGGCAGTATGCCCAGTAAGGGCCTCATATAACAGGCAGTATGCCCAGTAAGGGCCTCATATAAAAGGTAGTATGCCCCGTAAGGTTCTAATAAAGCAGGTAGTATGCCCAGTAAGGTCCTCATGTAACAGGCAGCATGCCCAGTAATGGCCTCATATAACAGGTAGTATGCCCAGTAAGGGCCTCATGTAACAGGCAGTATGCCCAGTAAGGGCCTCATATAACAGGCAGTATGCCCAGTAAGGGCCTAATGTAACAGGCAGTATGCCCAGTAAGGGCCTAATGTAACAGGCAGTATGCCCAGTAAGGTCCTAATATAACAGGCAGTATGCCCAGTAAGGGCCTAATGTAACAGGCAGTATGCCCAGTAAGGTCCTAATATAATAGGCAGTATGCCCAGTAAGGGCCTAATGTAACAGGCAGTATGCCCAGTAAGGGCCTAATGTAACAGGCAGTATGCCCAGTAAGGGCCTAATGTAACAGGCAGTATGCCCAGTAAGGTCCTAATATAATAGGCAGTATGCCCAGTAAGGGCCTGATGTAACAGGCAGTATGCCCAGTAAGGTCCTAATGTAATAGGCAGTATGCCCAGTAAGGGCCTAATGTAACAGGCAGTATGCCCAGTAAGGTCCTAATATAATAGGCAGTATGCCCAGTAAGGGCCTAATGTAACAGGCAGTATGCCCAGTAAGGTCCTAATGTAATAGGCAGTATGCCCAGTAAGGTCCTAATATAATAGGCAGTATGCCCAGTAAGGTCCTAATGTAACAGGCAGTATGCCCAGTAAGGTCCTAATATAATAGGCAGTATGCCCAGTAAGGGCCTAATGTAACAGGCAGTATGCCCAGTAAGGGCCTAATGTAACAGGCAGTATGCCCAGTAAGGTCCTAATATAATAGGCAGTATGCCCAGTAAGGGCCTAATGTAACAGGCAGTATGCCCAGTAAGGTCCTAATGTAATAGGCAGTATGCCCAGTAAGGGCCTCATATAACAGGCAGTATGCCCAGTAAGGGCCTCATTTAACAGGCAGTATGCCCAGTAAGGGCCTATGCTTCACTTTCTACATCACTCTGCCTGCCTCTTCCTCTCAGAGTCTGCATCACCCTGACTGCAGAAATTCAATCTGCCTTCATTGAATATGAATTATTCTGACAGCTAGACTTATTAATTATGCCTCAAGCAGCACATCTACCCAGGCCACACAAAGCCTTCTTTTGAATGTTACCAAGTGATTTGTGGTGTGATGCTTCTCTATATTAAAGATGTGCATGTTTAAGAAAGAGGGGAGGATGTGGTGGTGTGTGCGTGTGTTTGCGTGTGTGCGTGCGTGCGTGTGTGTGTGTGTGTGTGTGTGTGTGTGTGTGTGTGTGTGTGTGTGTGTGTGTGTGTGTGTGTGTGTGTGTGTGTGTGTGTGTGTGTGTGTGTGTGTGTGTGTGTGTGTGTGTGTGTGTGTGTGTGTGTGTGTGTGTGTGTGTGTGTGTGTGTGTGTGTTTGTGTAACACCACAGAGCTGTACAGGCTGATTATGAACTCTACAGGTTCCCTGGAGATCTGAACAGACTCAGCTAGGACTTTTTACTGATTGTCTGTGAAGCTTTGTTTATTTTGCATTTCTTACATTTGAAATCAGCAGCAATCACCCATAATTTGAAGAGACTGTTCTACACTAGGATGTTTACGCATCCAGCATAGTTGTTGGAAGCGTGTTGGAAATGGACAAGTGAAAAGGAAATATCGGAACCAACACAGTACATTTGGGGTCTGTCTGTGTGTCTTTAGAAATAGCAGCCATGTTTGTCCTGTCCTCTTATTTTGTCGCCCTGTTTCCTCTCAGTGTCACTGGCCTGCAGTAAGAGCTCCTTTACCCAAGGTAAAACATTTTACTATTCGATCGATGGCCAGCGACTTACAAATCATATGTATTGATCAACGTAATCATCAGGTCGAATGTAGGGCAAACAGTAAAATCATATGCACTTAGGCTTAATAGCCCTCATTAAAGCAATTATGCGTGCAAACTAGGACTGTCTAACCTTAACATATTATGCGGCTGAGCCACAATATGTCTTTTAGGGTTTTCTATCTGTGTGATTCTGACCGTAAATCAGAGTTTTACTCCCTATTGACTGGTGCAGGTGGAAGGCTTGGGGCTGGTGTAATGGGACGCTGAGACAGAAACCCACATTGCCCTCTGGGTAAAACTGCTCTATGACATAATGTGTCAGTGATTTTTATATTTTATATGGGTGTCAATACTGAATGTATTTACTAATGACAGTGAAGCGGGAGGTGTAGTGGGAGACCTGCTAATGAACACAGTGCATTTGGAAGAGTCAGTCCACAGGTCAAGGACTGGAGGTAGAGAGAAAGAAACAGAGGGGAGAGAGAGAGCAGAGAGAGAAGGGGGGTAGAGCAGGGAGAGGAGAGAGAGAGCAGAGAGAGAAGGGGGGTAGAGCAGGGAGAGGAGAGAGAGAGAGAAAGGGGGTAGAGAGGAGAGAGGAGAGAGAGAGAAGGGGGGTAGAGCGGGGGAGAGAGGGGGGCGGAGAGAGAGGGGGAGGGGGCAGGGAGAGAGAGAGAGAGAGAGAAAGGGGGTAGAGAGGAGAGAGAGGGGGGCGGAGAGAGGGGGTGGAGAGAGAGAGGGGGGTAGAGAGGAGAGAGAAGGGGAACGATCGTCCCCTGCATGGTAATAAATGTGTGTTCCCATCTGACACAGAGGAGCATTTCAACTCTTTGCTGAGACACACAAACATGGTAGTGTAAATATTGGGTATTTTATAAGCCTAGTATTTTTTGGGACGGAGGTACTGTAATTTGTGTGAAGTAAAAACGAATAATACAATTTTTGTTTTACCGATATTGAATTCCTCTATCATTGTTTTCAGTGATGTATCTGTCTTGATCTTGAACAAACTGCAGATGAATTGAAAAGAAGTCATTGCCAGTAAATTCACTTCAAGTTCAAGTTTGTTTATTTGTCTTTTACACATAATATACTGTACATGGAGTACACAGTGTAATGAAATGCTGACTTGCAGGTACATTTCACATGCAGAAGGCAGTGTTCTGTTGCTAATTTAAAGTAGTTTCTATGCAGCTCTGTGTTTGTGCAGTAACTGAGCTAAATATGAAAGTGATGACAGCCACTGGCTGCAGGTACTGTGTATGAACCCACACACCCCCCCACACAGGCCAGCACTGAGAGCGCTCAGAGGATTAGGACTACTGTGCTACTGTGGTAAATTATATGCAAGTAACACTCTTATTAGAATTCCACTGGGATGTATTTTCTGGTTGGAACTAGATATTATAACTCTACGATATTCTTAGAGGAATTACATTTTGAATTGCAAACTATTGACCATTTCTACAACCTTTGCATATGTAGAGCTGGGATTTGTTTGAGTTAATTTGAGAGAAATAGTGTGGACGATCTCAATCATATTCAATTGTAGGTGAAAAAACGACTATCTTTGATGAAAAGTTCAAGTTTAGCAATAGCCTGATAGAGGAGGTATTCCATTCTGACTGCTCCCATTCAAAAGCATGCTGTATAATGAACTGGGTATATGCACACTTGTTAAAGAGTTGAAATGGATTGTGGAGCAAA
Source organism: Oncorhynchus tshawytscha (assembly GCF_018296145.1). Taxonomy (NCBI): domain Eukaryota; kingdom Metazoa; phylum Chordata; class Actinopteri; order Salmoniformes; family Salmonidae; genus Oncorhynchus; species Oncorhynchus tshawytscha. Next base: position 73,064,043 of record NC_056440.1, on the reverse strand, counting down.
ACATTTGCTCAGAAAGTTTATTTTTAAAGCTATTTCTCAGTCTGATGATTCAATCGTTTGTTTAATAACCATTTTCCGCCTCTCCCTTTTTATCCCGCATAACGATGAAACATGCTCATGAAAAATGTATTGGGATATGATCCATCTGCATATGCTGATTGAGTTGCTGAGAGAGAGAGAGGGGGGGGGGTAATATCAGGCACTCAGTGCTGCAGAGAGAATTTTAATTTCTCCTTTTTGACAAATGTATTTCATCTCCTCCATGCATCTCAGTAAATGAGATTATCACAATCATACAGCCCCGCCTCCTTCTTCAACCACTGTCAAAGGGAATGACGGAGTGCATGAAGGAAATTAATATTTAAAGGAATGTAAGTGTTAACGTTTAATGTTGAACATATACAAGCCTTTTAAGCATAACTGTGTTGAGTAGGCCTCTGACTATTGTGAGGAGTTTATGTCAATCATAAGAATTGTACTTTTTCTGTAATATGTGCCATATACTGCTGTACTTCATTCATCACTGTTATGATAATTCATAGTATACTGTTAAGTAAAACCTTGCATGCAAGGCAGAATATTTATTCTAGAAAGAGAGAGCGCTTTCTCAGAATTCTTATGTCATCAAGCCTGCTCATTATCTAATGCTACATCCCATGTGATCTAGATACCATACAGCATTGGGTCATAATTGCTTTTATCAGTTTATTGTGTGAATGGAAGCCCTTTGATGTATTTAACAGACCAACCTAATGAATCTGTGAATGCAGAAACAGGCCTATCGGGGGACATCAACGAGAGCTCCAAGGGGGGATCTGCAGTGCATAGAAACAATGCATTCTTTAGTGTTCCCGGAGATGGTGAACAAGTGAGGACTTAATTAAGCACAATTGCCCAAAGAGCAAGAGGGGAGAAAGGCATGTGGAGTAATCAAGTGTAAACATCTATACAATGTTGAACTGAGAGACAGAGGGATGTATTGCCTGGGAGTCATGGGAGAGGGGTGTATGGAGGAGGTACTGGGGGGATAGACGGGGGCTTATTTAGCAAATATGCAGAAGTCATTTTTACCCCATGGCGACCGCTCTTCTACCCCTGCTACCCCCCCTACACCCACCATCGTCAATCATAATTTGGAATGAGTGTGTGTGTGTGTGTGTGTGTGTGTGTGTGTGTGTGTGTGTGTGTGTGTGTGTGTGTGTGTGTGTGTGTGTGTGCGTGTGCGTGTGCGTGCGCGTGCGCGTGCGTGTGCGTGTGCGTGTGTGTGTGTGTGTGTGTGTGTGTGTGTGTGTGTGTGTGTGTGTGTGTGCACATAATAATGGCATATTCCTACGCTAACCTCTTCCAATTCACAAAAAGGTGATTGTTTCCTTAATAGTTTGTGTTCATGTTGGTTTTTTATTAATTAATTGCCTATTTTGTTTCTCACTCACTGGCTTTGTCTTCTTTCGAGGGCTAAAGCGAGGAGGGGTTACAGAGAAAGAGGGAGAGAGAGAGAGGGTGGAGGGGTGGCGTTGTTGGATCTGGTTACTGCTGGCTTTTCCCACATAGTGATCAGAGCCTGAAAGTTGAGAGCATGTTCCCTTGCAGCGGGTTTACTCCTGTTTCCAGTTTAACCTCCTATTAAACTGTCCTTTGTGTACCCAGTCTGCTGGCATAGCCCCAGTTACATTCACATACCTGTCAGGTCACACAGGTTAAGGACTGAGGGGGCGACCAGGGCCAGCACTAAACCATCCCTCTCTTGTCCATCTCTCTCAGTCGCTCCGGTCTCCTCGACACCATCGGCATCAAATAGGAAAAAGGGAAAAGTATATACTACAACAGTGTGATGAGCAGTGGGGCAATAAATTCATTAATCATAATTTTATGCCTCATCAACCTCTTTACCCAGCCCCCTCCATGGGAGTTACACAAATTAGCCAGTGAAGAAGCAGTAATTTTAGTTCAGCTAGGTAAGTGCTTTTTGATTGCCTTCTTGAACAATGCTTCCCTTGACAAGCTAATAAATCAGATGTCTTTAAAAACCTCAAGTGAAGGCAGTGTAGCTAGTGTGAACCACGATGCCACCGATCTCAGCCCCCCAAAACAAAAGGACACTGTGTGGGACGAGGACTTTGACTACAGCTGAAGCTCTGTCAGGGATTTGTTTTGGAATCATTTTTTCTCTTTATTTCTCAGACAAAAGGGGCCAGAGCTACAAAGTGACTTGATAACTGAATAAAATACACATTATGTCTATGAAGGATGCAGGGCTGGTTTGGATTGGATCAGAATAGTGTCAATATTGATTGGGATTATGGCCTAATATGATTGAGACCAGACTGTGCAAAATTCAGTTAGTGCATAATCTCCTCACCGGTATTGGTTTATTTTAGCTTCAGCCAGATGCTAAGGCAGGGATGATGCTAACTGTAACCTCCTAGCTTCAGCCTGTGCCAGCTGTGCTGCCGGGTGATGCATAGCTACCAGACCAGGGTTCAAATAGTATTTGAAGTAATTTCACATACTTAAAATCGGTTTGATTGTGCTTGCCTGTTACAATGGAACCAATTTTAAAAACTGAAAAGTGCAAACCTTGCCTACCTGCCAATCCAGGCAGGCCAAAGCAAATACTCAAATGTATTTGAAATATTTAAAATAGTATTTGAACCCAGGTCTGCTACCTACTGCACTGTACATGTATTGTACTGTACACTCCATCCAGATGGCCATTTTATATGCAGCCAACAAATCATTCATCTGTCTGGAAACAGCACTGTTATTGTAAATGAGGTCAATCGATTTATTTGAGCACTGGTCTATTGCTAGCCATGTTTGCTTGTTCCAGGTATTAGCGACTTTGACTGTGGCGTGGTTGGAGATTTGGGGAGAGAGGGAGTCCTTGGGGTGGGGGCTGTGAGTAGGGAGAGGGGACACAGGGATGGAGTCAGGGAGGGAGGGAGTAGGGGAGGGAGGGAGGGAGGGAGGGAGGGAGGGAGGGAGGGAGGGAGGGAGGGAGGGAGGGAGGGAGGGAGGGAGGGAGTCCTTGGGGTGGGAGCTGTGAGTAGGGAGAGGGGACACATCGAGGGAGGGAGATGAGAGGAGGGTGGTCTTCATCTGTTTAAAGCCCTGCTCTGATGAGATTACCTATTGGGCCAGGCTGTAGACCACCCTGTTAATTAGGGAACCTCAGCCAACTCTCTCTCCCCTCGGCACACAGCCACCACTTGATTTTGGGGAGGCAACAGAGCAGAACTGGTATGACGGCATCCATGTTTGCATCCATAATCATCTGCTAATGTCTGAAGCACTCAGGTATTAAGCGAGCGCAACACGAGCAGACACAGACAGGATGGAATGAAACTGATTTCCTTTTCCTTTTTTGTCTGTGTTAGGCACCATTTGAATTTCAATTTCATTCCCAGACTAATTTATCTGTTGAATAACAATATCCACTACCTGTTCCTGAAAGAGCAGGCAGGCTCAGATTGGTGCGTTCCATGTTCTGTCGTTTGATTGGACAGCTCCTGTGTTGCATCATCAATGGGCACTCTTCTTAATTGGATTGTAGAGCGTGGTGGCACACAAGGGGACCTGCGTCCCCGTCTCCTCATTGTGTTTCAGGGAAGAAGTCTGGTTCAGAGTTCTGACTGAGGACAGCTATGCTGCCGTGTCTCCTCTCCTCTTTCCTCCTCATTAGCGTTCTCTACACACACCACTGAACTGAACGCAGCTGAAAATAACTTGGCAAAAAGCACCACCAGTTTATCTTCATCTTGGGAACTGATCCAATTAAGTAAGTGGCCATTTGCATCCGTCAGGCTACACCAAACCCAGGGGCTGCATCCCAAATAACACCCTATTCCCTAAAATAGTGCACTACTATTGACCAGAGCCCTATGGGCCCTGATCAAAATTTGTGCACTATACAGAGAATAGGGTGCAATTGGGGATGCAGTTAGAGAAAATGGTTGACTTGGAGCACAACATAAAGGGCAAGAAGGAAGGAAAGAGGAGTTATGTTCAAGGTGGTGGTGTGAGAGAGGAGGGTAAAGTCTCCCAGGTGTTTGTGTCTGTCTGTGTGTGTGTGTGCATGTGCGTGCATGTGCATACATGCAAGTGTGTGTGTGTGTGTGTGTGTGTGTGTGTGTGTGTGTGTGTGTGTGTGTGTGTGTGTGTGTGTGTGTGTGTGTGTGTGTGTGTGTGTGTGTGTGTGTGTGTGTGTGTGTGTGTGTGTGTGTGTGTGCGTGTGCGTGTGCGTGTGCGTTTGTGTGTGTGTGCACCACTTGTGTGCATATGTGTATGTATGAGAGGAGGAGAGAGGCATCAGAAGGAGCGGTCATTAGGACAGATATCTGTGAGGTAATGTGGACCAGATGTTGGACAGAAAGGGATCATTTAAAAAGGGCAAATGTAAATAAACAGTCAGGCAGCACGGTACCCTCCACCCCTCCTCCTTCTCATCCCCCCTTTCCTGGACCCTCTGAAGTCACTGAAAGAAAACACTTCATCAATCTTCATCAGAGCCATTAATAATGTAATAATATAGGGTCTTATCTGTATAAGAGCTGCTGTGTTGCTTTAAAGGGGTTTCCTCATGGTTTTATTAACCATTGTTAGACTTGTGATTAGGATTTTCTTTTGAATAGGTGCTTGAAATAACTGATATACCCCCAAGTGTTTTTTGTGTGTTTTTCAGACATAGCTCTGTTTTGTTCAATAAAATATAATTATCTTCCAAAATTCTGTTCCAAACCCTACCGCTATATCAATCCTGCACGAAATCTGCTGAAATACATTATATACATATATGCACGAATTGAAAGTGAGGTTGGGCTGAACCTGTTGGAAGGAAGGTAGTGAGCTAAAGGCCTATCCTGTGGCTGTGGTGTGTCACTAAAAGTAGCCAGCAGGATGAGTGGATGAGTTCAGTGGTTGATATATCCAGTCCTGTAACCACCGGGAGGGTCCTGGTTACACACTCATACAGGGAAGACCAGATGAGCCAAGATCTGTGTGTGCTGGCATCTCCTCTGCTCCTCCAGACTGTGCTGCTTTATTCACTGCTCTGTGATCAGTGCTTAGCTGAGGAGCTGGCCACAATACTTCCCTCCTACCTCGCATGTGTGTGTGTGTGTGTGTGTGTGTGTGTGTGTGTGTGTGTGTGTGTGTGTGTGTGTGTGTGTGTGTGTGTGTGTGTGTGTGTGTGTGTGTGTGTGTGTGTGTGTGTGTGTGTGTGTGCAGGTACCCAGTAGCCAGAGCCTATGCCACCTCCTCCAGGGCAGGGCAGGGGCCCCCAGCATGCAGCACCAGTGAGCCCTTACAGGGCCACTGAACAGGGGCCCTCTCCAGTCACAGGGTCAGGAGCTCAGACCACACTGCTGTTAGAACAGACCGCTCAATAGGCAGGACTTACGGGAGTCAAGGTGCTGTCAGTGGCTTGAGATGTTCTGGGGTATGAAGTGTGTTTTTGTAGAAATACTTTAAAAAGTTCAACATTTGAAAAAGTCATTACTGAATTAATTGTATAATGATAATAACATAGACGATCAAAATTAATGATACAAAATAAATAAATAATAAATGTGCATATTATTTATATAGTAGGCCTAATTACCTTTTGTATTTGTATGTTTTAAGTTTTAAATAAATAGTCGACAAATTATATTTATAACAAAAAATGTATAATTTATTTTCCCCCTAGTTTAAATATTCCTTACCAAATTATAACTTTAACAACTTGCTCCCACACATCGGAGTTGTCAGACCTACAGGATAGTGCAGGCTGTATAAAATATCGCAAAGGTGAAACAAAGGTTCTTAAAAAAAACAGACGTCAAAGATGATTTTTGCAGATTTTGCATTAAAATCTCCCTTGGCGTTAACAAGGTCATTCGTGTGGTTTATGTGGTCTGAAGTTCACACCCCATAAATACCCAAATTCTTCATTTTGAAGTGAACCCCTTCCCCTTCTTACATTCACCCACCATATTGTTGTGTAACCATGTGCATTATAATGATATGCTGATAGAACACGTATAAATCCAGATCATGCTTAAATCTCCTATAGAAGTAGCCTACCACCTCACAGTTCATCATTCTTCGTTAATGTTGTTTCTTCATAGAAGTGTTTTATTTATGTATGGGGGGTTTACTTAAAACATCAGACAGCTGAAAATTACACGTGTAATCTCTCCCCCGAGAGCTCCATGGAAAATAGAAAAACAGTCCGTGAGGTTGAGGGTAGAGTGGGGGTTAATAGTGGTAAATCACCCACCCACTACCACTTCATCTGGGTCGGTTTACGGTGCGCTCCGGCCTATAAAAAGTTCATCCAATATGAACGGTTTAGAAGTGGCAAATATATCTAAACATTCAGTTTACCTCTTCTGCTTGTTCTTTGCACTGAATATCTTCTAAGCCAACCGAAACGCCACACGTCAGATGAGCCCTGACACCGATTCGGTTTTTAGGGGATAAATGTGGGTAATTTGTGAAAATGTTATCCCGAGCGGTCACGACTCCCCTGCTCGCCAAAACAAAGCTAACGCCTCGCTCACGTCCTACACAGAAACAGCACGGCTGAATGTTGTGCGCCCATAATTAATGAAGAGGCTCGAGCTCTCGAGGATATGATGATTAAATAAGTAGAGGCGGTATTCCCAGAGAGACCCTCTGAAAGCTGAAAGACCATTCCACTTCAGCTTTGTTTGACAGCGTTTGGGGGGCGATGACGTCTGTTGACGGGTGAGCTGATCAGACATTATTTTCTGAGAGACTAAATGCTTCGATATTGCTTTTTGGTAGCCTACACTCACAATAGCTCCATTCCCAAATTATATTTAGCTTTTCTGCAAAAAGACAGACAGACAGACTTCTTTTCGCTCTCCCCTTTTTTCTCATACCAACTAGCGGGAAAATGAACTGACATATTGTTCACTTCAAGGAGTAGAAGAAGAAAACAAACGGTTGTGTTTTTGGCAACACTGTTTGGTTGTCACAGATGTAGTCCCGAATAAAGTGGGCTGTGGGCAGGTCAAATAGAAGGGTGTCTCTTTACACTTGGAGCGGAATTTGACTCTAGTCTACTCTACTGCAGTCATGGCAGATGTGTTGGATCATGTAGGCCTAGACATTTTTTTTTTCATTTGGGTTCATTTTTAAGGACAAATGGGAATTTATTTATCAACAGGTTCTGGTTTTTAGTGACATGGTTTGCGGGACCCCTAGATATCCTCACACTGAGGCATTTAATCATGAATTGTGTAGTTGTGCAATATATTCCACCTTACAGGTAACCTGACAAAACCTTCCATTTACACTTGTAACTTTATATCACCATACAGGTAAAAACAATGATAAAAATTCAAGAAAATGTCCCATAATGCAATTTGTGTATGCTAATTATGCTCTTATGAGATTTTCAAGTACAGAAAATGTGTGACATTGCAATGCTTATTTTGAAGCCGATTGAAAGACTGAACTCCCAGTAGCCTTTAGGCCTCGGCTTATTTTTTCCATGAAGATCTCATTTCAAAATCATGAAAGTTAGTAGGCCTACAACTGCCCCCCTTAAAACGTTCCTTTACAGACCAATGATTTGCATATTTATCGTCAATGTGCAATATTAGCCGGACTCGATTAGGCTAACTTCTCTTGATATCACCGAAGGTTTCCTATCACCGGAGACTGGGTGCATGATGTGTGGAGAAGCTTATGAATGTTGAATGTGGCATACGGGCCTAGCTTGTTTGGGTCTATTTGCATTTACATATATGTAAAATGAAATGAAAATATTGATTTACAAACACACAGTGACCAAATTGTGATTATTCAATACACTATTTTCAGTCACAGTGTAACGTTTCCCAGTAGAATATGATGGTACAGATACTAAACATATGTATAAATGTCTTATTTTAGGACTTATGTGGCGAACCTGCCTAGATGGCTATGCTTCAACGCTAAGGTGTGGGTGCATAGCAGGTATTTAGGGATTCATGTTTAAGATCGTTTGCATTTTTGTTGCAATAATTTATATTCTCACCCAGGTTGTATGCACCAAATGAATATACGTTTTTTTGTCTGTTTCTGTTTAGTGGATACACCTAGCGATAGCCTACACTTGAAGTGACAATTAGATTTGGAAATAAAATGAAAATGTAATTTGTCCTTTCGTCTTCAATAGAATTATCCATAAAGGCATGTTTTATTTGTTGCATTCATGCATTGACAAAACGTGTTTTCCATTTTGAAAATCGAAATGACCTAAGACATACATTTTTCTCAACTGTAACAAATGTATGCAGATTTCGACCTATGTTATTAGTCTAACAGTTCAATATTGTCCTCCTCCAGGCCTACATATTTAAACTAATGTAGACGTAAATGCATTGATGAAATGTCAATATTTCCTTTATCCCGACAAAAGCAAAAATATATATCGGTTATTCTTTTCCATCTTCAATTGGGTTCGTTATGCTTTCTTCCTCCTTCACACATGGGAACTGTTTCAACCTCACTTGGCATTCTCACATTGTATCCATGCATCGCTACCCAACAATGAGCCAGCGAGCCGTTCAACTGGAAGAGAGACGGGAGGGAGAAAGAAGTTGAACAAAGTTGCGATAGACCATTGAAGAGTTCCCCTGTTCCATGCATTCAGGACTGACAATGGTTTCGGACAGATTCAGTGGTCTCATTCTCGATAGCACGAACGCATTACAACGCTAAAAAGCAGTGTGGATTTAATTTTTAATATTTTTTTATCAGTGTTCAAACTAAGATTGTGGAAAGTCCTTTTTATGGATTAAATATATTCGTTTTATTGTCTTTAGCCGCAGTTGCTAATACTAATAATAATAATAAGCCTAATAATAATCATAATAATTTATTTCAATAAATATATATAATGATGATGATAATGTGTATTTTTTTTACATACTCAATATGTTGAATGAGTCTCCACAGAGCCCCTGTTTCTCTGTCCCTCTAGACGTGATTTGAATAACAGACTGCGTGGAGGAGAATGACTAAATAGCAGCACATCTCTGAAACAACAAAACAACAACTCCGTCTCAAAACGATATTTCACAAATGTGGTCAAATCGTTTGGGCATCTTTCGACAGGGCAGAAGACAAACATGACAAGCATGTTTTATTACTCCGTGCCCATGGGCTATGCAATGTCCGTCTCAAGATCCAATTTAGCAGTATAAATGATCATTTTCCAAACATTTGCCTCATATTCCTCGAATCACAGAGAGCGGTGTAAAATTGCGTTATCAGAATGCTCGGGTATTTGTGTCACCGCTTTAAATGTTACACATAAACGATTCTAAACGATTCAATATTTACCTAAGCTGAATATAGATGATTTACGTATCTGAAATTGTATATATTGGCCCTTTGAAAAATACATTCTTCCATTTAAAAAGCCTATTTAAAATAAAAACGATGTCTTCTTAGGGGACATTGCATCGAACACTTCAATTCCCGGAGGGATCAGCAAAGAAAAACATAATTATGCTATTTAGCCGGATGATGTGTTGCAATCACTGGGCCAGGCAGCACACATACTCTGGGAGATTAAAATAGAAGCCCCAGTCGCTCGCCCGTGTGACTCGGAATAGAGGACATTAGGGCTAAGGGAATTATATAAAGCCCAGGGGAGGCTTCAACTCGAGTGCGGAAAGTAAACTATAGAGATTAATGAAAGGCAGTAAACAAGAGCAAGCTGGCCCACTTCACTAGTTCATTATTACTGTTATTATTATTATTATTATTACTTGAGATTATTCTAAATTATTAAACGTAGGCCTATTTCAATATTTTTCCAATAGAAATAATCAAGACAAAGATTGAGTTGTTTAGAAATAGAAACAGGAATATATATGAAATGTTGGGAGTAATACCATGAAGCCATGAGCTAATGTACTCCCATGTTGATCAACTGATTATAATGATACTAGAAACACTAAAGGTTCACTACTGATCATAAAACAAAACCAAATTGGCACCTGATAAAACAAATATTACTAGTAGTAATAATATAATAATAATTCGAGTATAATTAACAGATTTGTTTTCAAAACATTTCTCAATATCTATGCCAAATCAAGATACCATTTGTCTCATTTTACAAATCAGCCTTAATCAAATTTTCAAAGATTAGGCCACATTTAAAAAAATTCTCTCTCAAAAATCCACCACGGTATTGTATTTTCGGAAAGGAAATGGTTTGTCCCATGTTAATATATTGTAATATTCAGGTTTTCCCACTTGGCAGGATTGTTATAGTAAACATGTAATAACTGTGACCATTTCAAGTTGCTCTCTCTCTCTCTCTCTCTCTCTCGCTCTCTCTCTGCCTCCCAGTCTTTGGTCCATTTTAACTAGGCCATTCGATCAGGGACGGCTTTCCGTGACGGATTAAGAATGAGACGCCTGAAATTAGGAGCAAGTGTGACACCTACCTGCGGAAGTGGGAAGGAAGAGTTTGAGCCTTGAGGACAGTGAGAGGCTCGGTTATTGACTAAAACCGATTAAACCCTGGAAACTATGTGGCCTTTACTGTGTGCTTGACATGCTAGTCTTGCTATCCTCCTTCTCTCCAAACCTAACCATGAGTGTTTCACATCCAACGCGTCATTAAGGAGGCTCCAACATTAATCATATAACTGGCCAGTGTGCTCTGAAGCCATAAATGCATGGTTGCGTCCTTTTAACAGCTTTGCCACGCCTTGGAAATAGTAATGAGCTCTAAATTTGGCATAAAATCGAACTCATTACTGGAGTTCGCCACCTGATTGCTTTGCTTATAACACGTTGCGGTTGGAAAGTAATTGGGTTAAACGACTGGGCCTCCAGTTATGCCGTTGTTATCATATTCACCTTCATAAGTATCCTCCTACTGCACATGTAGAAAGGAATAGGAAACATAGAGCCAGAAATATACATATATTCATTAAACTCTTGCCAATATCTTTGGCCAAACCCCACCAAAATGTAAATATTTGGGTAGACCTAAAAGGCTGTAGGCCTATCTCTTTTTCACTCGAGAATTTGTGAAATTTCGACATGTTCTCATGTTGTATATAGTTGAAGTGCTCTTTTGTATCGATAATGTAATTGATACACCTGTCAGGGGGTAAAAGAACACAATGCCATCGATAAATACCTCTTTCGTTTTCCATAATGTGTTCCTCTTTCAAGCCCTTCTGACACATTTGATAATAACAGTTGCCTCCCCCTCCCCCTCCCCACAGAATAATCGCTGCACACGTGTATTTTTTTCTCATAATTTACTTCAAAGATAGTGTATTGTCCATTTTAAATACAAAAATGCTACATTAAATATACATATTAGTCTTTAATACAAATAGACTCAGGCGGCTGCAGCGATGTAGACCATTCTTGTTACATCATTAGGATTAACCATTCAGAAACTAAGATTTGAAGATAAGCATTTACTCAGAAAATAACTGTTCTCAGAATTTTCCTTTATTATTATTATTTTTCTTATTTTTTGTAATGCAACCACAAATAATAAATAAAGGTCCGATGGATTTTTGAAAGGGATCAAGGTATTAAATGTTTGACATACCTTTCTTTAGTTCATAAGGGGAGTCTTTACAAAGATCTACCTGCGTTTGGCCTCTGCCTTTCTGGCTTTCTCTTACCAAAGCTTCTGCTCTATTTAACACAGTCTGGTTTAATCCATTGAAATGTGCCGTGGAGCCCGTGCCTGAGCCGTGATTACTGTGACTGTGAAGATGTCCAAAGCTGCCATAGTTCGTGTAGCCCGGGTAAAAAGGGGACGTGTAGTAGATAGGCCTGGATAGGACTGTGCTGTTTGGGAGAGGGCACTGTGGGGAGGACCGTGATGGTGACGCTGCATTGGTGGTGATCACTGTGCTGTGACCCATCCCATGGCCCTGCGGCCCGTCGCTGCTGCTCTTACACCTGTCTGAGGACGTTGCGATCTCAGCCAGGGACCAGAGTTTGGGTTTAGGGGCCGATGGGGAGGAGTGAATGACAGACGTCACGTTGCTGTTTACCGTGCCCGGCGCATGGCCCATTTCTGACGGCTTGTCTTGCGCAACGAGCTCCGTTCCTCCCCGAGGCATGGCGGATGGAGACGAGGTGGTGGGTTTAGCAGACTCGGGCAGTAACTCTGTCCGATCCCCTTGGTCTTTTAATTCCGAGTCGCTCAGAAGGGGATCCGTTTCTTTGCCATGATTCTCCTCTTTAAATCTGTCGCACACTATGTCCCCCGGCTTCAGCAATTTATGATCTGCAGTGAGAGAGAAACAAGAGTTAAGTTACTGTGAAAAAGATGCATAACATTGTGACATAAGATACAGATAGACTACCAATATGCTATAGACCCCTAATTCATGCACTCATGCGTTCATATTTGTGCATATGCTAATAACCATAATAATAGGCCTAGTTATCATAATAAGTTGGCTAATAAATAATAGGCCTGCAAACAACTAGGCATACAGCTACTGAAAACCGTGATATTAATGATTGTGTTTTAATCGTAATAATTATCATTAGGCGATACACAGCCCAGTCCACCAGCTGCAGCCCGCCTTATTATGCAGTTAAAGATAAATCGAATGCTAAACACTTTACGTCACCAGCAATTTTCAGCACATGATAAGTCAAATGAGGGGAGTTCAAGGTGATCATTATGTAAAGCAATTGTCCCATTATAAATAATATACCACCATTAACCAGCCATTCATTTTGTGCCCTGAGTGGAAACGACTGCGATAAAAAATTGATGATTTTTCTACAGACCTGACTCTGTGTCTGTCGAGTCTCCCTTGTCTTTCGGCTTGCTAGGCTCGTCGTCGTCATTCTTTTCCAGATCGATGTTCTCGTCTTCCTCCTCGTCCTCGCTCCGGTTTCGGGGAGTCCAGGTCATCTTGTTCTCCTTCTTTAGCCTCCTCCTGGCGTTGGCGAACCAGGTGGAAACTTGGGTGAGGGTCATTTTGGTGATGATTGCCAGCATGATTTTCTCGCCCTTGGTGGGGTAGGGGTTCTTACGGTGCTCGTTCAACCAGGCTTTGAGAGTGGCGGTAGCATCCCGGGTCGCGTTTTTTCGGTATGCCGGGTCACCGTAGGGGTATGAACCCAGGGGAGCAGCGTAGGGGTGATATCCTATAGACCCAGCCATGCCCGTCGTGTGGTCATAGGGAGAACTCTGAAAACAAAGCCGTCGAAAAGAAAATGCTTTTCAGATAATTGTCAACGACTCATAACAATTAAAACATTACAAAATAAGTTACAAACAATAACAAGGCACCATAATAAACACATACAAACACACACACACACACACACACACACACACACACACACACACACACACACACACACACACACACACACACACACACACACACCTCTGACGTTTAGGTTGGTTACAATAAATCAAATCAAGCATCAGATGCGTCACCAATGCACTTGTGACATTTTACACAGATGGACATTGTTCTCAACTTTATTTTTCTTTGTGCGTTTTTGTATTCACGATGCGCCTGTCTTGCTGACTGTAGCCACTACAACGTAATCTATGCGTAGTGAAAGCAACCTCTTTTACAAATTAGATGAAGCATTAGCATCATGCGTAACAGGCCTACCATGTCTTCTCTTCTTATAATTATACCAAGACAGGATTTCACTATCATTATTTCCCACTATTCTTCAGCTGGCCTACATACCTGGTTTCATTTGAATATAACTGCGTGCTCAACTCCCATTCAGATTTAGAAGATGTTAAATATTAGGATCTGTGTTCCCAAGTTAACGAACATTTGGTCAATGCCCATAAAAACAACCGAGTAGCCCTAAATAAACGAGTATATAATTTCGCATAGACTAATAAAGACCTTATCCAACAAATAACTACAGAATATATAAATGTGTTCTACCGAGGTTGGGAGCTTGCTGTTTGTTATTGTATGCAAACTGCTTCAACACAACGACCTATTTCATTGCTCATTATTTACAGAAAAATTGCATTTATCCAAAGAACAATAACATGCTAATTAGCCTAATTGGCTATTTTGCATGTTCGTCTTTGCATCAAATGGATGGGCCTATTTACAACTAACTTACCCAAATGAAAAAGAGTCATCAACAAAATACAGACGCACGCTAAACCAGAAATACATTTGCCTCATTTGCACGGTGCTAACATTCTACACATAGGCCTACCAACAATACAATATAAGATTTTCCACATTTTTTTACACTCGGCAATTTCGAGTCAATGCTCTCTCACTCACCACGTATGAAGCGAATGTCGCGGCCGCTCCTGCCTCCGCACTGTACGGGAGATGGGAGTTGTACCCGGGCGAAGCGCTGGTGAACGCGGTAGATCCGGCATAGGGAGCAAAAGCAGAGCCAGATGAGGATCTACCAAGTTCTTCGGTCCTGGGTCCCGATATAACGCTGGTGCTGTACGCCGGGCATGAATACAGCGCCAAAGAAGGGGATGGCTGGTACAAATAGCCCTGAGGATACGCCATGGTGAAAGCCCCGAAAGTAAGCCACTTACTTGCGCACTTTTCCTCTTTATTTTCTCATGCACTGTCCGATTTCAGTCATAGGAGTCTCGTATCAACAGACCGCTGTCTGTTCCCCCCTAAATGATTGCAGTAAAAAGTAAAAATATAAACAAATACATAGACTTAGATATAGATTTTTAGTCGCTGATAGTCAGCTACAACTGACCGCTGTGTTTGCTTGCTCCGCTCTATTTTTCCTATCTCTCTCTTTCACTTGCTCACTCTGTCTCATGCCGTGCAGAAGAAGTTTTTTGCCTTCCGATGGGGGCTTTGCTTGGGAAAATGTCCTGCCAAGATGCTAAGTTGTAAATTGAGGATTCTGACGCCTACTACGTTCTTCACGCTCCTCCTATCGGGGTGTAGACATCGAAGGAAAAGGCAAGCCTATGCTGGGTTAATACCACAGCCCTGCCTATCTCTGTCTGTCTCTCTCTCCCTCTCCATGTTTCTTTTTTTCTCCCCGCTTTCCCCCCTCCCTCCCTCTCTTTCTCTCACTAACAATCCCTCTCCCACTATTTCTCTATGTTTTTTTCTCTAACAAGGCTCGGTGCTGTAGGACTCCAGTACACCAGCCCCTGGATGGCGATATCATGCGAGCCAGTAGATCAACTCCAACTTTCTTCTTATTCTAAATACATGAAGCCGTCACTTTCACACTTGATCAATAACAAATAGGCTGTTGTCTATCAGGAACAGCTTTCCAGATACTCTTCTTTTTTCCATGGTTCATGGTTTATTGTTTCTTTTGAGCGCAAAACTTGTCTTTTTGAATAGATGCCTCGTAACAGCCTAACTGACGTCGGTGATCCTGCGTGCGGTAAATTAAAATCCGCAACGGGAGCTAAAAAGGGGCGACGGTTTTTGATTTGGATTTATTTTGTGCATGTCGACATTCCTACGCCAGACGCATTTTGTGTTGTTAGGGTAAGACATGGCAAGAGCGTGCATAAATGATGGCGCGAATAATACACAGTAGAATATAAATATAACCTTTATCCCAAACCATTTAGGTTTTGGCTGTTTGTGTAAACGTTTTTTTTTTCTTAACCAGCAATTTGTAATATTAGCTGAAATCTAGGAAGCATTCCACTCAGCTGTGGGATAAGCAACTCTTAACGTGTGACAGCTGTTAACTGAAGCGACTGCTAAATAGTTTTCTCCATAGATCCAGGAATAAACCAGTCACATACCCTCTCCCTCTCTCTCACCCCGAAAGTCATAAAAGCCCCAAGCGAGGGCAGATTAGTACCATATGAACTACAGCAAATCCGCTATGACCACTGGATGTAATCTCCTTTGATGCCACCAGATACGTTTCTCTGCAGAAATATGGAGAGTCACGATTTATTTAATATCTTGTGCTTATCGGCCATTATGGATATCCAGATTTTTCATTTCAGCACAATGGCTTTTTACGCACCTGTGCCATATATGAGTCACTCCTCAATTATTTATTACATTATCATCAATATAATGATAGGCCAATATTAATAGGCCTAATGATAATACAAATATCTATACTAGTTAGGTTATACTATATAATAGTATTTATATTATAATAATATTGCACGATATCTTTTTAAACTTGTAATAGTTTTATATTTAGAAAATACATTTTAGACTCATATTTTAACCACAATAAAGGTATAATAATGCATATTCGGATTGAATTTGTTTTTGTAATACAGACATCCACAGGCCTTATAGTCACAGTGCTGATTGTTTCTGTCTTTATAGTTCAAATCCCCGATAAACCGAAAGGGATCGCTGTAGGCGCTGCTAAAAAGTGTGTGCATAGTGTCACGTGTTCCTACGCTTTGAAACCCTCTGGAGAGCAGCAGAGAGTGATGACGCTGTACAGTGAGCCAATGCAGAGTTGGGGAAAGGCAAGAAAGATACATACATGAAAAGAGAATAATGATGGTGACAACGGTACTAGAATACCTACTTTTACAACCACCCGCAGTGCTATGATAGCCAAACTAATTATTGTTACCCCAACAGTTTTTCTTCCTCATGTTCTTGCAGCAACATCTATGACAACACAGGTATATAAGGTTCAGGATACTAATGTTGATATTGTTTATACTAAACCTACTACATCTATTTTTGAAGAAAAAGTAGAGGTCTAGAAATAATGATATCCTACTCTACTGATGATGGTCATAATACTATTAGACCTACTAATAATAATAGTACTACTATTATTGATCATATTTTGCCATTGATAAACTGAAAACAAAGTCAAAATATTTTATTTAATGGTATGCCTATGTCAATGTATTTCCCTTTTGAGCAGGGCTACGATAGATATACGCCATAAAGGTATATCCTACTGTTGTTTATAAATATTTTTTAAATATAGACTACAACGAACTATTAGCCTATAATTGATTTCGTATAATATACAAATGAATCAAAAATAATCTAAGGAAAACCTACTCAAGTGTAATTGTACTTTTCCCATTGAAGTTGTCATGAGTGCCCGCAAGGGTTTAAGCGACATTCATTGTATTATTGGCCAATTATATTTACTGTTCCTCAATGAGGGACGTAATGAATGGCCAATGCTCAGTCACTCATCTCTGAACAGCATACTGGTTACCAGGGATACCGAGAGGGGAGAGAGGTATTTTGAATGACGTCAACATGCATTGATACTCTATTATCGACAATAATGACTTCCAGGCACCATACGCGCATGATAAGACGTCTATTCTGAAGTAGGAAGAGGAGGTGTGTGTGTGTGTGTGTGTGTGTGTGTGTGTGTGTGTGTGTGTGTGTGTGTGAGATCACAAGGAGCGGGAAAAATACTTATAGCTCGTGCTGAGGAAAAGGTAGGAAACTGATAATTTTCCATAACAGAAATATACCCTAGCTGAAGTTGAGTGCACTCTCGCTTTTTTAATCGGTGATAATATTATATTAGAGCATAATCAAATACACGGGATAAAATAGTTTTATAGTATAGGCTAATGTCTGCATGTTATAAATATGTCATACCACTTTGAAGCGGTGTATGAACCTATTATATATGTATTTCAAATCAACTGTATATTCTACTTATATTTAAATATATGAAACGTCATAATTGTCAAAACATACGTTTGATAAAATATAGAAAAATACAGTACACAATAAATTGACATATCCTATGACAGGCTCCAGCATAAGGCTCCAGCACAAGCTTTACGCACACTCTGCTGGACATCATTGACTGGAAGCTATTCCAAGTGTCTTACACTTTTGTATACATGTGAAAAAGCAGTACAATTCAGACAGCTTCTGTAGGACTAGTCCACACTGGTCGAGAAACCAGTAAGAGCAGAAGAGAGAGCCCAGCCGTGGAACAAACCAAACATGCATATGAAGGATGAAGCATCACAGTGAAAATGCCTGAGGGAGCAGGCGTAATCTAATTTGGATTTAGAGACTATTATTAGAAAGCATTAACGATTGTACTAGACTAATTGCCTCTCGCGTTCATAGAGATGATGGTTAAGTTTAATTAAGTTGGTTAACGTCAAGCGCTTGACAGATTCCTTCGTTGGCACAAGGTCAGGTATTCTGTGCTCTCTAGAAAGCAGTGGTTAGTTGGTACCTACAGGAGGGAAACCCGCTTCAAGTATTCATGAGAATTTAGAAGCCCTTCTAAATAGGTGTTCTAAACTGATTAGTTGACACCAACTTTTCTTTGTTGTATTATCTGTAGGCTTTTGCCACTTGGAAGCCAATTGAAATTCAAAACAGTTTCGCTCCCAATGCTTTGGGGAGATCTGCTGCAAATAATGGATGCTATTTATTTTTGACCTTGCAGTTTTTTAATGAAATTATTAAACATACTTGCACTGCGTCCCTCGACTGAACACCTGCATTGAATCTGCTGATCCCATTGCTGACAAAAGCAATTCATTTGTAGGTGGCACAACATTATTGTGGCTATATGGCCTACTAACTAGTTGTAAATGTATTAGTGATTGAATCATCACTACTGCTATTTATCTGGTGTCATAAGACGTTTTGGGGATATTTCATGTAATATTATTCTAAATGTGCATGATTTTGTTATTATCTAAGTTACCAATATGAAAATATTAAAAACCAAGATAATACACATTGTGCTGTTTGTGTATTTTTGTTGTTGGTTCATTTATTATTTAATGTATGCACCCATTTTCTTATGCAGTCACATCCAAGTATTTCTCTTCTTTATAAATGAACTTCCATTTTGTAATGTGGTCAGAAGTCAGCAGTGTGTACGGCCATCTTTGTTGTGTGATGTCATGCTGCTATCCAGTTTTACTGGAGATGCCTACAGATGGTGGCATGGAGTTCACATCAGACTGACATTCAGGTCACACTCCTTTTACTTCAAATATGAACCTAGCTATATTTTCTGACCAACATTTGAAACAAACATTTAAATTGCAAAACAGAAATTCACCTATTCAAGACATTAGGTATTTGTTAATTAATGTATGTATTGTTCATAAACAATTATATAATTACATGCAATCATTTGAAATAAGTATTTTAATAACATACTTATCGCTATAGTATACACCAGGGCAACATTTCAACTGAGTTGGTCCCCTTGATATTTTTTTTTCTAGGTCACTTCTGTCTGTGTCTGTCTGCCAATCTGAATTAAGATGAATGGGGCTAGAATGAGTCCACTCCTCTTTCTCTGGAGCCTGTCCTCCCCTCTTCTCCCCTCTACCCCAGGCTGAATGGAAGGGGCTGGGGTTAGCTAAGTGTTGAAATGATGACCCTATTATCACCATGATGAGAAGCCATTCAGAAATCAGAGAAATCAGACAAAGATTGGGCCCTTCCAGCCTTTCTTCTCTCTCTCTCTCCATCTCGCCATCGCTCTCTCTCTCTCTCTCTCTCTCTCTCTCTCTCTCTCTCTCTCTCTCTCTCTCTCTCTCTCATCCCACTGCCAACTGTGCAGATTATGATTGATTTGCTCGAGACGGATTGCAGGAAGCAGACATTGATTTTTCAGTGTCTTATCAAAAAATATATTTACAGTTGTATCCAGCTTTTCTATGGG
Source organism: Oncorhynchus tshawytscha (assembly GCF_018296145.1). Classification (NCBI taxonomy): domain Eukaryota; kingdom Metazoa; phylum Chordata; class Actinopteri; order Salmoniformes; family Salmonidae; genus Oncorhynchus; species Oncorhynchus tshawytscha. Next base: position 73,044,420 of record NC_056440.1, on the reverse strand, counting down.
TCACCACGTCCCATCCCACCCCACTCTGTTTCCTTTCTAAAGGGATAATACACCCTATTCCATGACAAGACAAATGACCTGTCATTTTATTTTAGAAATGAGTCAATAGCTCTAGTGACTAAATGAATATTGATTGGGCATAATGAAGCCTGAGTAAAGTGAAAACAAGCTCTTTGAGGCAGGCACCTCCCTCATCAGCACCTAGCTAACCTCAGCCTGACTGCATGGGCTCTGCTCTGTGGTGAACCCATGCCATCACTGTTACTATGGGAAACTGTTACTATGCTATTATGTGCACTGTGGGAGAAATAATGCACATTTTATGCACATTATAGACTTTTGATGATCCGCTTACCAGTTGTGTTGTTAGCCTAAAAATCTCAGATGGTCCATGCTGATGAAGTGTACTCTATTCATCCCCCATTTCGATGCCTCTCACTGGTGTAGGTAAACTGATTCAGGATCAGAGGGAATGTTTGTCTGTTGTCTTAGCAGATATAAGTAAACAACTATTATGGAGGACTTGTTATGATAATGGTATAGGTTCCATGTGGTTGCCGTTTCATATGCATATATATGACAACTCCTTTGAAGCTGTGAGGTGTTCAACCTGAAACGCCTTGAAAAGGCACAGCGGCACTAAATATAAATCAACTACTGGAATGATGATGTACAGTACTGCACATCAACCCAGTCTAGTGGGGAAGTGAGTTATACCCTGGATATTAGCATTTTACTAATCCAATAGAAATTGTGTGAGTGAGAGTTGTGGATTGGCGGTTGGGTAAGACGTTAGAGATGCTGCTTGGTTATGTATGTGAAGGGTAATAGAAGCTGATGAGGTTGATGACAGATCACAACCCAGGTAGTGTAAACACATTAACCCCCCAGGGCTGCCTGGTTATGTTGTGTACATGAGATATCTCCCATAATCCCCCTTTCTTCTCATCCCATCAGCCCCCTCTTCTTCCCTCCCCACCCTCTTCACCCTCTCCTCCCTACCCTCCTCACCCCTCTCTCCTCATCTTCTCCCCCATCAACAGCCTACCCTTCCTCCTCACCCTACTAGTTTGGAGCACAAACTACCACCAGCCATACCAGTAGCAGCAGCAGCTACGTACTATAATCTGTCAACATGCCCTTTAATTGGAGCTAGTGAGAAAACAACACATGCTAGTTCCCAGTTCCAGTTGTGCTGTTGATCTCTTGGTGCAGATGTCAAAGAACACGCAGTTCAAGAGAGGAGGAGATGAAAATAAATGATCCCTGGAGAGATTGTAGCATAATTAAAAGTGTATTTTAATAGGCTTGTAATGCTGAAGTGAACACATTCCAGTCTTGTTGCCTTAAGTAGAGGGCGAACTCTGTGGCTGGCTGATGGTTGGAGGAGGGCAGTGGGATTCTGCTGAGGGAGCTTGTAAACAATATTACCCTGACCGTCAACAGACAGGCAGGCTCCGCCTGGTGTCGGTCACTGGCTGCACTTACAGTAGGGCTACAGGACTCTGTTTGAGATGGCACCCTATGCCCTATGTAGTGCACTACTTCAGTCAAAAGTAGTGCACTATATAGGAAATAGGGTGCCATTTTGGACTCACTTCATCACTTTGTCCTCGTTCTTTCCCACACACCCCATTCCATTATGTCTTTTGTTTCCATAAATGAGGTATTTTCATCCAGAACAGAACACCATCTCTCTCTCTCTTTCTTTCTGTCTCTCTCTCTCGATGTGTGTTTCTTACTCTGTTTTTTTCTCTCTCTGATTCTCTCTCTTTATTTCTCTCTCTCTCTCTCTCTCTCTCTCTCTCTCTCTCTCTCTCACTCTCACTCTCACTCTCACTCTCACTCTCACTCTCTCCCTCTGCCTATAGCCACTCGGACCAGTTCTGTCTGTCTACCTCCTACATTAAACCCACTACAGACCCAGCGGTAGGTTACAGTGAGAAAATGGATTGCAGGGCCTTGATTTGAGGCCTGTACACTGTAATCAAATGGTTAAAGACCAGAGTAGAGCAGAGTAGGAGGAGGAGTAGTATGTTCTGCTGTACATTTCAGTGCAGCGATGTTGCTTTTTTGTGTTTTCTAAGGGAGGCCTTTGATGCCATATCCTCTTACCTTTGTAGTCCTAGCAGCCATGTTTCATAAACACACAATGGAAACATCCTTGAACATTTGAAATGTAGATTTCTCTCTCTCCCCGCCACTCTGCATTCCGCACGTGCCCAGTCTCTCCCAGCTCTGAGGTCTAGAGTTACCTCTCCCACTGCTTGTGATACACTTACTCGTCTTACAGTCTTACCCCTCTGTTCTGTGTCATGTATAATCTGCAGAAACAACAATGCCCACATGGTTTTCTTCTCTGTAATGAAGTATGTATTCCAGTGCAACACTGGTGCTGTGTTCTCTGTATTCATTACAGTTAGTTTTTGTTTCAGGACAATAACCACCAGCCAGCAGCTTTAACACACTGTGCTGTATGATTAGTGTGAGGAAGTGCCAGGTGTAAACTGACAGCAGAATGTGATGTAGGCGTTGTTGTCTCTATAATCACATCTCTCTGGATATTGTTTTTATTGCACATCAGCAATAAGCTATGTTTACTAAATTGTTGTACACTGTGTAAACAGAGGCAATAGTAAACTTGAAATCGTTGTCCACATTGTTGTCTTTGTAATCAATTTGGCTTCTCAGTCAGGCCCTTTTTTGAGAGACCGACAGCACACAGCACCTGACACACCACCCTGGGCCCTGGGTGATAGAGCCAGACGCAGAGATCCTCTCCTTCATGCCTCACACCTGGTGCAGATCTGGAGAGGCTTCCACCACAGGTACTGTCTTACGTCCTCTCAATCCCCTAGACAAACCCCTCAGGTATTTTTTCCTCCCCAGTGGATGTCCATGGGGTGTGTTTGTTTCCCTTTGCCACCCGACTCTCAGCTCAAGGCCCAGTGTGTGTGTTGTGGTTTAGGAGTTATCAGGTGGTGTCTATAATCCCACAGTCCATCCCCCTCATGACTCTCTCCTTTCCCCCCTTATTTCCCTGTGATGTGTTTAACAACTGGGCGCACTAGTTATCTGCGAGTGCTACTCACCTTTCAGCTGCTTACAGGCACATCTGCTGCATGCCGTAGTGACTAAGACTGAGACGCCATAGCTAACCAGCTAAGGTAAACACAGCAGGGAGATCAAAGGAAAGGCAGGCTGCAGGCTCGGCTGCCGCTACGCCACCTGAGTGTGTTGACGGCAACGCACCGGAGCGTGACATGACCTGGCATTGGAGACGCCTTTAGAGTGGAATACCCACTTTGTGACATTTATTTTTAAGACCAAAACAAGCCGCAGGCCTAATATAGTTCTATAGATGCGACATAGTTCTGCAGATACGACTCAGTTAAGTTGAAAAGTGTAAATAGTTTTGTTGTTATAGCTTCTTAGAAGGTATTGAAGGAAACATATTATTGAAGTAAATGTAATCTCATTTGAAAATACTGTACTGACATTTGCATAAAATAGGATGTGAACGATACTGTTCTTTTATAGACGTGCTTTATTTGTGTTGACATGTGACTCCTTCCTCCCTGATGCAAATGAAACCTAAACTTTAGTGGAGGGGAAGGCAACCGTGGTTCTCTGAGCCTCCAAGCACTTTTAACAGAAAACTATCACTAATCACTCCCAGTGCACTGTGGCGTGTAATTACCCTGCCAAACGTTTGCCGTTCAGAGTTTAGCACCGGGAGCCCTGAACTGCGCTTCCCTGTCTGTCGTCACCATGCCGGGTGTGTGTGGTGGGAGCTGTGGGGGAGGCTTTCTCACCCCCCCCCTCTCTCTCTCTCTCTCTCCCTCCCTCCTCCCCCTTTACCACGGGCTGGAAGCTGAGCCTCCCTCTCAATATTTAGAGAAAGGTCCTCCACGCGGGAGAGTAGAGGAGGAGAGGGCTGACTGAGGTTGGTGCTTCCGGCTTTGTGGGCGCCCATTTAAGCAGGCTTTGAAACCTTAGCCATCCGGAGATCAGAAATAGCCTTATTGACTGGGCCCAGGAGTGAATGAGCACACAGGGTCCGGAGTGTTCACCCTGCAGAGCTGAGCACAGGGGACGCATGCTAGAATGCTCTACAAAGGACTACAGACATTAATTTTACATTAGAGAAAAATAACAGTACTGGGGATTATTTTTAGGGTTTTCAATGGTTTCACTTCAGGGTTGAATTACCACTTTGTGTTTGGATTATTTCTACAATTTACTGCTCATATTGTTTTAAAACCCCAGCATCCCAGAATATTACTTTAACCCCCATGCCTCCCCTCTCGCTCTGTCTCTCTCTCTCTCCTTATTTACTTTATTTAACTAGGCAAGTCAGTTAAGAACAAATTCTTATTTACAATGTTGGCCTTTTACTAAGGAGGTTGTCTGTCTACTGTGTGTGATGTGTCCTCTATCTGTGTGAAGGCTGATAAGACGACACGATACAAATGCACTGTGAAAGGAAGCTGCCTGGAGAGCAGAGCAGGTAGGGAGTACAGAGCAGGAAGAGGAAGTTGACTGGAGAGCAGAGCAGGTAGGGAGTACAGAGCAGGAAGAGGAAGTTGACTGGAGAGCAGAGCAGGTAGGGAGTACAGAGCAGGAAGAGGAAGTTGACTGGAGAGCAGAGCAGGTAGGGAGTACAGAGCAGGGAGAGGAAGCTGACTGGAGAGCAGAGCAGGTAGGGAGTACAGAGCAGGAAGAGGAATTTGACTGGAGAGCAGAGCAGGTAGGGAGTACAGAGCAGGAAGAGGAAGTTGACTGGAGAGCAGAGCAGGTAGGGAGTACAGAGCAGGGAGAGGAAGCTGACTGGAGAGCAGAGCAGGTAGGGAGTACAGAGCAGGAAGAGGAAGTTGACTGGAGAGCAGAGCAGGTAGGGAGTACAGAGCAGGGAGAGGAAGCAGACTGGAGAGCAGAGCAGGTAGGGAGTACAGAGCAGGGAGAGGAAGCTGACTGGAGAGCAGAGCAGGTAGGGAGTACAGAGCAGGGAGAGGAAGCTGACTGGAGAGCAGAGCAGGTAGGGAGTACAGAGCAGGGAGAGGAAGCTGCCTGGAGAGCAGAGCAGGTAGGGAGTACAGAGCAGGGAGAGGAAGCTGACTGGAGAGCAGAGCAGGTAGGGAGTACAGAGCAGGGAGAGGAAGCTGACTGGAGAGCAGAGCAGGTAGGGAGTACAGAGCAGGGAGAGGAAGCTGACTGGAGAGCAGAGCAGGTAGGGAGTACAGAGCAGGGAGAGGAAGCTGACTGGAGAGCAGAGCAGGTAGGGAGTACAGAGCAGGGAGAGGGAAGGAGAAGGAAGGGGATCCCATAATGACTATTAGCTGGATTTCACGGGCTGCCTCTGATCTCCTGCTATGACAGGAGCCTTTATGAGAGGCTGGGTGTGCCAGGATCACCGCCTGGTTCCCCCTGTCCTGTCTCAGAGTATAATCACACACACACACACACACACACACACACACACACACACACACACACACACACACACACACCAGCTGTACAGTGGATGATGGGACGCCATACAGTGGCTTGCGAAAGTATTCACCCTCTCCTTGGCATTTTTCATTTTTCCTATTTTGTTGCCTTGTATAATTTGATTTACACAACATGCCTACCACTTTGAAGATGCAAAATATGTTTTATTGTGGAACAAAAAAGAAACAAGACAAAAAAACTGAAAACTTGAGCGTGCATAACTATTCACCCCAAAAAAAAAAAGTAAATACTTGGTAAAGCCACCTTTTGCAGCAATTACAGCTGCAAGCTCTTGGGGTATGTCTCTATAAGCTTGGCACATCTAGCCACTGGGAGTTTTTCCCATTCAAGGCAAAACTGCTAAAGCTCCTTCAAGTTGGATGCGTTTCCACTGGTGTACAGCAATCTTTAAGTAATACCTCATAGTCTCAATTGGATTGAGGCCTGGGCTTTGACAAGGCCATTCCAAGACATTTAAATGTTTCCCCTTAAACCACTCAAGAGTGGCTTTAGCAGTATGTTTAGGGTCATTGTCCTGCTGGAAGGTGAACCTCCGTCCCAGTCTCAAATCTCTGGAAGACTGAATTTCCCTGTATTTAGCGCCATCCATCATACCTTCAATTCTGACCAGTTTCCCAGTCCCTGACGATAAAAAACATCCCCACAGCATGATGCTGCCACCACCATGCTTCACTGTGTGGATGGTGTTCTCGGGGAGATGAGAGGTGTTGGGTTTGCCCCAGACAAAGCATTTTCCTTGATGGGCAAAAAGCTCAATTTTAGTCTCATCTGACCAGAGTACCTTCTTCCATATGTTTGGGGAGTCTCCCACATGCCTTTTGGCGAACACCAAATGTGTTTGCTTATTTTTTTCTTTAAGAAATGGCTTTTTTTCTGGCCACTCTTCCATAAAGCCCAGCTCTGTAGAGTGTACGGCTTAAAGTGGTCCTGTGGACAGATACTTCAATCTCCGCTGTGGAGCTTTGCAGCTCCTTCAGGGTTATCTTTGGTCTCTTTGTTGCATCTCTGATTATTGCCCTCTTTGCCTGGTCTGTGAGTTTTGGTGGGCGGCTCTCTTGGCAGGTTTGTTGTGGTGCCATATTCTTAAATATTTTTAATAATGGATTTAATGGTGCTCCGTGGGATGTTCAAAGTTTCTGATATTTTTTTATAACCCAACCCTGATCTGTACTTCTCCACAACTTTGTCCCTGACCTGTGTGGAGAACTTCTTGGTCTTCATGGTATCGCTTGCTTGGTGGGTCCACTTGCTTCGTGGTGTTGCAGACTCTATGGCCTTTCAGAACAGGTGTATATATACTGAGATCATGTGACAGATCATGTGACAGATCATGTGACACTTACAGTATATTGCACACAGGTGGACTTGATTAAAATAATTATGTGACTTCTGAAGGTAATTGGTTGCACCAGATCGTATTTAGGGGCTTCATAGCAAAGGGGATGAATACATATGCACACATCACTTTTCAGTTTATTTTTGGGGAGAATTTATTTTTAAACAAGTTTTTTTTTCTCACCAATTTGCACTATTTTGTGTATGTCCATTACATTAAATCCACATAAAAATTTACTTAAATTACAGGTTGTAATGCAACAAAATAGGAAAAACGCCAAGGGGATGAATACTTTTGCAAGGTACTGTACAAGACGTTGATTTGATTTGATTTTTACAACATTTTTCTGCTGTGTTCTTCTTATTTGATCATTCTCTGTCATTCATTGACTGACCATTGTGCTGAGGTTTTGGGGTGAAGTACTGTAGGTCTTTCCCGGGGCAATAGATATCATTTTTTAGCTTGCCATACGGCATATCCATTTAGAGAGTAGTGATTATTTTGTAGTACAATGTGAAATGTCTATCATTATCTTAATTTCAAAAGTACATTTGCAAGATATTGTATGCCGTTACACCACTAAACTTACAGAGCTTAATTTGAATGTCTAGCTGTAAGGGGTGCGTAACTGGTGGCAGGGAAGTCAGAAGCAGGAGAGCAGAACTGGGTAATAACCAGAGCAGTTTAATTATCAAAACCAACGGCATCCAGAATAACAAATTATGGGTACAAAACCGGTCGCGCACAAGTCAAAATGTGCACAAGCACTTACAACAAACAGTTTCACACACAGACATGGGGGGAACAGAGGGTTAAATACATGTCAAGTAATGAGGGAAATGAAAACCAGGTGTGTGGGAAAACAAAGACAAAACAAATGGAAAATGAAAGGTGGATCGGCGATGGCTAGAAGACCGGCGACTTCGACCGCCAAACGCCACCCGAACAAGGAGAGGAACTGACTTCGGCGGAAGTCGTGACAGTAGCTGTGATATTGTAAAGGGTTTTCAGAAATCTCTATTTTATTGTTGATGTAGTAATTTCACTTCATCAGTGGGTTGCGACTAAAAATACAGGCGGGATTACGACCAGACTATCTCAGCAGGCTTTGATAACATAATGGGAGCTGGCTGCTCATGCTAACAACAATCTGATATGGGTTCATAACTCTACAAAACTACACAAGATACTTCAGGGTTTAAAAAAAGTATAAAATGCAATGATCATTTTAAATTCTCAGGAAAAAATGATGTGTGTCTCTTTGCGTGTTAAATCCTTTGTTGGGGCATATTTTAAAAAGATGAAAACACTTTCTTTACTGCCTTTCTATTTTTCTTCTTTCTATTCTGCACAAATTAGCTACGGTCCTGGAGGGCAAAATGAGAGGAGGTTACTGGAAGACTATGTGTTTAATTCATTGAAAAATGCTCAAATTGCTTTTACAGTTGTTATGTGAAGTGAAAAAAAGGAATCCGTGTTTCCAGTACTCAACCATAATTAGTACCCAGGGGAATTAAATATTTTGCATTAGCCATGTTGCACCACTTAGGACACAAATGTCTATTTTAGCTATGAAAGCAATGCTGTCTTAAGTGCAGTGTCTGTAGAAGACAGCTGTGGGGAGCTGAGGGGAGCAGGCTGGTGTATTTCACTGAGACACCCCAGTGGTCTGGGGGACCGGAGGGGTCCTTCCACATAGGGCATGCATAAGAGATATGTCAGTTGAACTCCCATGGGTTAGGCATTACTCAAAGTATTTAGGTTTCTAAATAGACCACGGGACGTCGTCCATCGCTGATGGTCTCACTGGGAACAAATGAGAATCACCCCCACTTTGAGAGAGAGAGAAAGAGAGAGTGAGGTGAGAGATTGAGAGAGAGAGAGAGAGAAAGATAGTGAGTGAGAGATTGAGAGAGAGAGAAAAAAGAGAGAGTGAGGTGAGAGATTGAGAGAAAAGAGAGAGTGAGGTGAGAGATTGAGAGAGAGAGAAAAGAGAGTGAGGTGAGAGAGAAAAGAGAGAGTAAGGTGAGAGATTGAGAGAGAGAGAGAAAAGAGAGAGTGAGGTGAGAGATTGAGAGAGAGAGAGAAAGAGAGAGTGAGGTGAGAGATTGAGAGAGAGAGAAAAGAGAGAGTGAGGTGAGAGATTGAGAGAGAGAGAGAAAAAGAGAGCAAGGTGAGAGATTGAGAGAGAGAGAGAAAAGAGAGAGCGAGGTGAGAGATTGAGAGAGAGAGAGAAAAGAGAGAGCGAGGTGAGAGATTGAGAGAGAGAGAGAAAAGAGAGCGACACAGACAAAAGGGGAGCAAAAAGGGACCATGGGAGAGAAAAGCCCTTGTTTATTCCTACTTTAATTAGACATTGACTTCAGAGTAATGGCTTCAGTGGTGTGTTGTAGTGTTCTAGAGAGGGAGGCTATGGAGTCTTAATGAGCTGTGGCTGTGGTAGATGATGGCAGGAGGGCCATGGAAGAGCTACAACCAGCCCCATCTTTAACTGTCCCTAATGGTTTGAGGGCTTGAGGTGACAGTCAACTGGAGTTTACGGTACGCTAGGCCACCTTGCCTGGATACTCCACTATCTGGCTTGGGGATTCTCCTCGATCCTCATCTTTATCACTGATTGGTCCGTAGCTAGCTAGCTCAGGCATCAACAGCTGACCACAGCAACTGCTGGACTTGTCAAAATGCATCAGGTTACCAGCTAATGAGAAGTAATAAGGGTTATCCCAACATCACAAGACTTTGATCTTCATGCACAGTGGGATTTAGAAAGGGAGTCAAAGAAGGTACTTTAGAGATTGGATTTGGAATCTGAACCCTGTTTTCTGTGTGTATAGTGGAGGCTTGAGGAATGACAACATAGTGGTAATTAAATGTACTAACTTTGGACAGGGAGCTGAATGTTTTCACAATGTAACATATCTGGGCTCAACAGAAATTGATCTCTTGGATTAGACACCAGAGGGGACTACACAGGCAATTACCACTCTAAATGGTATATTCATCCAGAATGACTGTTGTCAGATATAGGCCTTGGGCAGATCCATAATCCACTATAATCTCCCAGTGTTGTGACACTCTCACCATACGGTCAACACACCCTGAAGGCATTTATTCAGCTTGTATCTGACTTGTTGTATAAACTGTTTATGTGTGATAATGTGGCCATTAAAGTTAGATTTAAAATAGAAGCCTAATGGTTTCTGGCTGTAAATCATGTTCTGCATGCGCAATACAACAAGCATGTAATACTGAATTAAACCAGTATATTAGCTGAAATTTCTGAAATTCAATTCTTAGTAGTTCACTTGTTAAAAGAACATTGAAAAGCCTCCACCATCCCATAAAACAATTTAATCTCAGGATTATTAAAAATTGAAGAATTAGGGTGAAGAAAATCCATGCGTGAAATTACTGTCCATTCTACTTCAGGCAACATTTCCCAACAGTGGGAAATATGTTAATTGGGGTTCCTAAAGTAGTTTAATCCTCAGGTTATTTAATTTCCCCAAATAGCCTGAGTTGCGCTGGGACAGCAAGAAATGAGCGAAAGCCCACTGCCTGAAAACGAGAGAGAAAACCATTGGCCTGAGAGAAGGGGAGAGAGTGAGATAGAGAGTGGTAGAGATTGAGAGAAACCATAGTTGCAAAGGTACAGCAACAATTCATAATGATCTCAATAACTGCCAATGGAACTTTCTGCAGCTCTCTGTCTTTCCCAGAATCCCTGGTGATATTTGTTGTTCTGAGACCAGTCATTGGCCCATATCGCGTCGCCACAGTGCTAACCGCTCATAACAAGAACCTGGCAGAGCCCCAGAGTTCAGGGCATTGCCTGCTAACAGTGCCTTAATTCCCCCTATCCCAGTGTCCACTAACAGCGCCCTCCTTCCCCCTATCCCAGTGTCCACTAACAGTGCCGTCCTTCCCCCTATCCCAGTGTCCACTAACAGCGCCCTCCTTCCCCCTATCCCAGTGTCCACTAACAGTGCCCTCCTTCCCCCTATCCCAGTGTCCACTAACAGTGCCCTCCTTCCCCCTATCCCAGTGTCCACTAACAGCGCCCTCCTTCCCCTATCCCAGTGTCCACTAACAGTGCCCTCCTTCCCCCTATCCCAGTGTCCACTAACAGTGCCCTCCTTCCCCCTATCCCAGTGTCCACTAACAGTGCCCTTCCGCCCCATGTCTGCTCCCAGTGCCCCATTGTGTGTAACCACTGACAGTACGGCTGCTCTCCTTTCTCCTCCAGCCCAGCAAATAATGTGGAAAAGAAAAAAAAGAAAAGAAAATGGATAGCCTTGAAAAGAACAACTAAAGTAAGTTGCCTCGCTGTTGCAGACTGTTCGAACTTGAGAGAGGACAGAGCAAGTGCTAAACCATCCGTTTGAATGCTTGCAGTGGATCCTTTGAAGAGCAGAGCAAAGCAGAGGTCTGGACAAAGCAGAGGTTTGGACAAAACATGTTACAAGTTAACACTGTACATCAACAATCACTGACATTTGTTGAGAAGTTAATGCATATTTACATAAAACAAAAATATGTAGTGTAGTATATTTGGATTTTGGGAGAACAAAAGTCTAGATTTGAATCTCCACTGCCGTATTATATTATGGTGGTGGTGGGGACACTTTTTTCCTAAATGTGGCCTGAGTGGGTGAGGGAAACCTGGTATATTTACAGATTTGTACTTTTTACCCCCTTTTCTCCCCAATTGGTAGTTACAGTCTTGTCCCATCGCTGCAACTCCTGTACGGACTCGGGAAAGGTGAAGGTCGAGAGCCATGTGTCCTCCGAAACATTACCCCGCCAAGCCACACTGCTTGCTTAACCCAGAAGCCAGCCGCACCAATGTGTAGGAGGAAACACTGTCCAGCTGGCGACCGAAGTCAGCATGCATGTGCCCGGCCGCCACAAGGAGTCTCTAGAGCGCGATGGGACAAGAACATCTCACCCTCCCAAATCCTCCCCTAATCCGGACGACGCTGGGCCAATTGTGCACCACCTCATTGGTCTCCCGGTGGTGACCAGCTCAGTCACATCTCCGCTGATCGAACCCAGATCTGTAGTGACGCCTCTAGCACTGAGATGCAGGGCCTTAGACCGCTGTGCCACTCAGGAAGCCCTTATTTACAGAATTAACGACACACTCCATCCACCATACAACAGCTGTCTGATGCACTTAGCTGATTGAGAACTGGGCCTGTTCTGCTCTCCCATTTGTGGAGTATTGCCATTGAACAGTTGGGCAGGTTGATGTGTGCTTAGCTCCCTGTTCTGACGGACTCTAGAAATCAACACTGACACTCCCACACAAACAAAAACACTTGTTCAGGCAGATTGGTTGTGTCGGGACCGGATACCAAAAGGTCTCTTTTGTTCAGTGTATGTTACTGTAACTTTGATTAGGCCAGTTGTCTACACAGTACACTCATTATATGGGTAGTATCTAAGCACTGGTAGTATCTAAGCAAGTAGTTAGATGTTAGCTGTGTAGAATTTTAGTGTTTAGCTCTACATTATATTTGATATGTTACTGAACTGAGTGAACATATTCAAGGCTTGTTTATTACACAAGGTTGCAAGTTTTCTTTTCCAGTAAAATGTCTCTGTGTTTTGTTCACTGCAGGCAGAATTCACAGAGAGTGAGAGAGGGCTTCAGGCTATCCCTACTCGCGGCTAGCAAAGTTGTTCTCCCCGTCGGGACTACAAGAACACAATGTAAGTAAAAATATAAACCATAATTTATACTCTAGATGAAACTTACAGTACTTCAGGTATTTTCACTAGGCACTTGAGAGATATTTATAATTGTATATACTTGAATGTGGATGTCACTGTATATTCACTAACCCATATCCATATGTCTGTGGAAAGCTATGAATGCAAAGCCAGACAGTAAGCAGTATATCATAACATATAATAGGAATAATGTCCCTTTGATTTTTGGAGTTCCGATCTGAACACCTGTCACTTTTTGGCAAGGGCACGCCCCAGCACCAGGTCTCTCCTGCTGGAGTTGGGGGAGGGTATGTGTGTGTCTCAGTGTCTCAGTGTGTGTGTGTGGTGTGTGTGTGTGTGTGTGTGGTGTGTGCATGTTTGTGAGTGTGTATGTGTGTGAGAGAGAGGTAGAAGATGAAACAGCCGTCGAGGAGGTGTTGATCACACAGCCAGACAGGGTGAGTGACAGACAATACCTGCTGTAAAATTCCCTCACATCTCCGCTGATCTGTATTCATAGATCTTGTCTGCTCCGCAGCACCAAACTGTACCCCACACCAGCCAGCTCCTTTAGCACGCACCGCCCCACTCCTCACACTCACTTCACTCCTCAACTCACATGTTAGACCCCTCTCCTTCTCTTCCTTAAGTATTTACCCAGTCTTTGTTCTCTGTCTAAATGATAGCTCTGATCACTAGCTAGAGAGGCTGAAAGAAGCTCTCTCTCTCTCTCTCTCTCTCTGACAATATGGACTTTCTTTATTCCACCACTCCACTCCTAATCTCACCTAATTCGGATTCTTCAAATGTAAGTCTTTCCCGTTTAAGTGTGTTCTCAGACTCCTAATGCCTAACAGATGTCTGGTCTGTGTCATGTTTCTTTGTGAAGGTTTGTTAAGGGGCTTCAAAACTCAGTGAATAAAAAGCTGATGCAGAATGAACATGTATTCGCCACACTACATCCCTATCAACACTGCTTGAATTATATACCAGTATTTATTAACTCCATACATTGTTTGGTTATGATGAAATATCTGGATGACGCTGATGGAAGTTTATGTATGATCTTTGTCAGAGCTATATCAATGGTGGAACTGGAAAAAAAGAGCATGTCTGGTACATGTCCTACCCCTATCCCATGGCTGAGCACAGTGCACCAACTTCCTAAAACACATTCTATGTTATAACAGAAAACAGAATTGAAATACAGGACTACACAGAGTCAGCCTGTACAACTGAATTAGTTTTGTTGTGGCAGATGTAGGCAATAGTTTTGACTGACTATGTGTCGTTTAATTTCTGCGGGAATTGTTTTGACAAAACAAGTTAGCGTAAAAGTGGGAAACGTCGGGGCTAAAACAAAAGGCTGTTTCTTTTTGCACCTATGTGAAGCATGTGTCAGTCTTCAGCGCGGTGTTCCACTGGAAGTGACATCAGAGCCCTGGAGGGCTTGTGCTGGGAGAAGAGAGCTGTTTTGATATGATTTCACAGAACAGAGACGGTAGACCAAACAGAGCAGTCTCAGGGCTTGTCTGTCTACCTCTGTTGTTACAATTTCACTATACAAACAGTAGCAATGAACTTGAAGGTGCTTTGCCATGCAGGACTGGGTCTTTATGTTTCTGTCTGTCACCTGCAATGACTGCAGAATTAAAGTGTAATGGGTTTCGTTGCTAATTTATACTTTATCGTGAACTTTTTGACATGGATGCTGGCAGACTAGGGAGTGTCTGTCTTCAATAACTTCATCATCCTGGCCACTGAACAAGACTGACGTACATGAACCTGCCAGAATAAAGGATACCCCAACATTAAGTGTCTTAATAGGGCATTGGGCCACCACAAGCCACCAGAACATCTTCAGTGCTCATTGGCATAGATTCTACAAGTGTCTGGAACTCTATTCGAGGGATGCGACACGATTATTTCATGAGTAATTCCATCATTTGGTGTTTTATTGATGGTGCTGGAAAATGCTGTCTCTGGTGCCACTCCAGAATCTTCCATAACGTTTCATAACGGGGCATTTTTATACATGACCCTAAGCATGATGCAATGTTAACTGATAAATTGACTAAGGAACCACACCTGTGTGGATGGAAGCACCTGCTTTCTCTATACTTTGTATCCCTCGTTTTCTGAAGTGTTTTCTTTATTTTGCCAGTTACCTGTATTCTTTAATTCATCATATTATCTCAGATTGGGTTGACTGAGTTTGACCTACATTTCAACTCCTATTGGCTCTGTTTATGCATTCTGATTGGGTGTATAGTTCAAGACGACCATATGAACCACCAACCTGATTGAATGTCGCTGGACAGAACCAGTGATTGACCCTATAGTTGAACAGAGCTCCTTACTGGCTGTCTCTAGCCTGGACTGTGTTTGGCTCAGAGGTGATGATGCCCATAGCCCATCAGAGATTGATGGAGGGCAGACAGCAGCAGCAGGAATGAGCACTATGCTTTGAAGTCCTCCACATGGAGGGAAATTGATATATCAGTTTAAGACCCAGACCCTATTAAAGGAGGCCCCGTCAGGTTAATGCACATCCACATTTCCCCCAACCCCATTCAGGCCGCTCGGACAGGGCCCTAATTCCTGCCCTGGCCCTGCTCGCCCCACTCGCACCAATCTCATTTTATCTTTCCCATCAGCAATATTCCTCCCATTGGAGGCAATAAGGTGTGGAGTAAATCACACAGTTAAACACTGGCTGGGGCCATCCCAGAAGTTCTCTCTCTCTTTCTCTTTCCAGCTGTGTATTCTCGTGGCATTAGGATCGTACGCCATTCGGCTGGTCAGTGGAGGGCCTTGGTCTGTCAAGCCCCCTCCCCCTTACCCTTCCATCACTCAATGGGCCCCCTACTCCCACCATACCCTTCTTCCAGCTAGGTCTAACCCGGGCAGGCTCTGTCCCCTGGTCAAAGAGACAAATCAAAGGACCCCGGGACCTCAGAGGTGAGCCTCGGTATCATTCATTTTTAATGGCATGCAGAAATACATTTCCATAAAAAATGTAGAGTGGTGTTTTTTCAATTCAGACATCCTGTATTTATTATTAAACCTTTGTCTTTGGGGTCAGATCACTGGATATTGGCTGTCCATCAGAATCAGAATCCAAGATGGCGTAGCAGTGCAGACGTGTTTGTCGTTGTCCCATGTAGATTTGGTCTTTTTTTGTGACATATTTCAATATATTTCAATCTCTTTTTCCATTTTTAAATTAAATATACCTTCCGGCAACCCGCCTCACCCAATGTGATACGGATCTGCTATTTTTAGACCTTATAGCTAGAACCTTCATCAGAAGCTAGCTATCAGATGCTAACCAGCTAATTAGCTACTAGCTATATAGTCATTGTTAGCCACTGCTAGCGGCCTTTAACCCCTATCTCAGACACCAGCTGCTTTTACCGTGGATAATACCCGCTAGTCTGCACAGCGAGATATCAAACCCTCAGCATATAGGACTGCTTTTCTCCACCATTACTCCAGATTAATCCATTACTGGACCATTATCCCAGATCCTCGCAGCTAGCTAGCTGCTACCGAGTGGCCCAGCCCCGAAGCTAGCCTTCGAGCCAGGCCCATCTCCCGGCCTGCTCAGTGGACCCTATGATAACTCGGCTACGCAGCTGATGCCTCCCAGACTCTTCACTAACTTTATGAACGCTGTGTCTCCCGCTTGCTAGCGTAGTAACGACTTCCCTGTTTCATCTATTGCTGTTCACTGGACCCTATGATCACCTGGCTACATAGCTGATGCCTGCTGGACTGTTCATTAATCACGGTACTCCATTTTGTTTTTTTGTTCATCTGTCGGCCCCAGCCTCAAACTCAGGCCCTGTGTGTAGTTAACTGACCATCTCTGCCCATTCATCGCCATTTTACCTGTTGTTTTCGTCTTAGCTGATTAGCTGTTGCTGTCTTACCCATTGTTGTCTTAGCTAGCTCTCCCAATCAACACCTGTGATTGCTTTATGCCTCGCTTTATGTCTCCCTCTGTCAATATGCCTCTTATACTGTTGTTTAGGGTAGTTATCATTGTTTTATTTTATTGCGGAGCTCCTAACCCCACTCAACATGCCTCAGATACCTCTTTTGTCCCACCTCCAACACATGGGGTGACCTCACCTAGCATAACTAGTGCCTCCAGAGATGCAAACTCTCTTATCGTCACTCAATGCCTAGGTTTACCTCCACTGTACCCTCACCCTACCATACCCCTGTCTGTACATTATGCCCTGAATCTATTCTACCACGCCCAGAAATCTGTTCCTTTTATTCTCTGTCCCCAACGCACTATAGGACCAGTTTTGATAGCCTTTTGCCGTACACTCATCCTACTCCTCCTCTGTTCCTCGGGTGATGTAGAGGTTAACCCGGGCACTGTGTGTCCCCAGGCACTCTCATTTGTTGACTTCTGTAACCGTAAAAGCCTTGGTGTCATGCATGTTAACATCAGAAGCCTCCTCTCTAAGTTTGTTTTACTCACTGCTTTAGCACACTCCGCCAACTCTGATGTCCTTGCCATGTCTAAATTCTGGCTTAGGAAGGCCAACAACAATTCTGAGATTTACATCCCCAACTACAACATCTTACGTCAAGATAGAACTGCCAAAGGGGGAGGAGTTGCAATCTACTGCAGAGATAGCCTGCAAAGTTCTGTCATACTTTCCAGGTCTATGCCCAAACAGTTCGAGCTTCTAATTTAAAAAATCCATCTCTCCAGAAATAAGTCTCTCACTGTTGCCGCCTGTTATAGACCCCCCTCATCTCCCAGCTGTGCCCTGGACACCATATGTGAATTGATTGCCCCCCATCTATCTTCAGAGTTCGTTCTGTTAGGTGACCTAAACTGGGATATGCTTAACACCCCGGCCATCCTACAATCTAAGCTTGATGCCCACAATAAACATGGGCACCCTTATAGATATTATCCTGACCAACTTGCCCTCCAAATACACCTCTGCTGTTTTCAATCATAATCTCAGCGATCACTGCCTCATTGCCTGCATCCGTTATGGGCCCGCGGTCAAACGTCCAACCCTCATCACTGTCAAACGCTTCCTAAAACGCTTCTGTGAGCAGGCCTTTCTAATAGACCCGGGTATTCTGGAAGGTTATTGACCTCATCCCGTCATTAGAGGATGCCTGGTTCTTCTTTAGAAGTAATTTCCTCACCATCTTAAATAAGCACGCCCCTTTCAAAAAGTGTCGAATTAAGAACAGATATAGCCCTTGATTCACTCCAGACCTGACTGCCCTCGACCAGCACAAAAACATCTTGTGGCGTACTGCACTAGAATCGAATACTTCATGCGATATGCAACTTTCAGGGAAGTCAGGAACCAATACACACAGTCAGTTAGGAAAGCAAAGGCTAGCTTTTTTAAACATACATTTGCATCCTGTAGCTCTAACTCCAAAACGTTTTAGGACACTGTAAGGTCCATGGAGAATAAGAGTACTTCTTCCCAGCTGCCCACTGCACTGAGGCTAGGAAACACTGTCACCACCGATAAATCCATAATAATCGAGAATTTCAATAACCATTTCTCTACAGCTGGCCATGCTTTCCTCCTGGCTACCCCAACCCCGGCCAACAGCTCCGTACACCCCACAGCTACTTGCCCAAGCCTCCCTAGCTTCTCCTTCACCCAAATCCAGATAGCAGATGTTCTGAAAGAGCTGCAAAACCTGGACCCATACAAATCAGCCGGGCTAGACAATCTGGACCCTCTATAAAATTATCCGCCTCCATTGTTGCAACCCCTATTACCAGTCTGTTCAACCTCTCTTTCGTATCGTCCGAGATTCCTAAAGATTAGAAAGCGGCCCCGGGCATCCCCCTCTTCAAAGGGGGTGACACTCTAGACCCAAACTGTTACAGACCTATATCCATCCTGCCCTGCCTTTCTAAAGTCTTCGAAAGCCAAGTTAACAAACAGATCACTGACCATTTCGAATCCCACTGTACCTTCTCCGCTGTGCAATCCAGTTTCTAAGCTGGTCACGGGTGTACCTCAGCCACGCTCAAGGTACTAAACGATTTCATAACCACCATCGATAAAAGACAGTACTGTGCAGCCGTCTTCATCGACCTGGCCAAGGCTTTCGACTCTTTCAATTACCGTATTCTTATCAGCAGACTAAACAGCCTTTGTTTCCCAAATGACTGCCTCGCCTGGTTCACCAACTACTTCTCAGATAGAGTTCAGTGTGTCAAATCAGACGGCCTGTTCTCCGGACCTCTGTCAGTCTCTATGGGGGTACCACAGGGTTCAGTTCTCGGGCTGACTCTGTATATATCAATGATGTCGCTCTTGCTGCGGGTGATTCCTTGATCCACCTCTACGCAGACGACATCATTCTGTATACATCTGGCCCTTCTTTGGACACTGTGCTAACAAACCTCCAAATGAGCTTCAATGCCATACAACACTCCTTCCGTGGCCTCCAAATGCTCTTAAATGCTAGTAAAACTAAATGCATGCTCTTCAACCGATCGCTGCCCGCGCCCACCCACCTGACAAGCATCACTACTATGGACAGTTCTAAAATAGAATATGTGGACAACTACAAAAACCTAGGTGTCTGGCTAGACTGTGAACTCTCCTTCCAGACTCATATTAAGCATCTCCAATCCAAAATGAAATCTAGAATCGGCGTCCTATTTCGCAACAAAGCCTCCTTCACTCACGCTGCCAAACATACCCTCGTAAAACTGACCATCCTACCAATCCTCGACTTCTGCGATGTCATATACAAAATAGCCTCCAAAACTCTACTCAGCTCACTGGATGCAGTCTGTCACAGTGCCATCCATTTTGCCTCCAAATCCCCTTATACCACCCACCACTTCGACCTGTATGCTCTAGTCAGCTGGCCCTCGCTACATATTCGTCGCCAGACCCACTGGCTCCAGGTCATCTATAAGTCTTTGCTAGGTAAAGCTCCGCCTTATCTCAGCTCACTGGTCACCATAACAACACCCACCCGTAGCACACACTCCAACAGGTATATCTCACTGGTCATCCCCAAAGCCAACACCCACTTTAGCCACCTTTCCTCCCAGTTCTCTGCTGTCAATGACTGGAACAAATTGTAAAAATTGCTGAAGTTGGAGACATAGATTTCCCTCACTAACTTTAAGCATCAGCTATCTGAGCACTTTACCGATCGTTGCAGCTGTACACAGCCCATCTGTAAATAGCCCATCCAACTACCTACGTCATCCCCATGTTGTACCCAGTGGGCTATTCCCTACATAGTGCGCTACTTTTTACCACAGCCCGTCGGGGAATAGGGTGCCATTTGGGATGAAGCCTCAGTGTTTTAGGGAGTGTGGCTTCACTTTTATTCATCTCCTTCTGTCTATAGTCATAAGACTGCTTATATCTGTGACATCAAAAGGAAGTAGATATTAAATACCCTGAGAACCAACATGTGTTCTATTACATGTCTGGGTTAGGCGATCCCCGTACCATTTCTGATACAACAGCTTCTGTTAACCTGCTATGGTCAGGCCTGTGTGGTGGACGTGGGTCATCCGCTAATCTTCACCTATTAGTAAAGAAGATGGGACCTTTTTGCTGATATGGATTTGATTTAGACAGACGAACCAAAGTATTTCAGGTCACACTCAAATACAACTGGCCTGTTTGCAGTTTTAAGTCTGTATTAGTAGTAGTAGTATTAGTAGTAGTAGTAGTAAGTAGTAGTAGTGGTAAGTAGTAGTAATTAGTAGTAGTAGTAGTTGTTGTTGTTGTTGTAGTAGTACTTGTAGTAGTAGTTGTTGTTGTTGCAGTAACAGTGGTAGTGGTAGTAATAGTAGTAGCAGTAGTAGCATGCAGTAGTAGTTGTTGTTGTAGTAGTAGTAGTAGTAATAATAGTTGTAGTAATAGTATTAGTAGCAGTAGTAGTATTTGTTGTAGTATTAGTAGCAGTAGTAGTAGTTGTAGTAATAGTAGTAGTAGTCTTAGTAGCAGCAGCAGTAGTAGTAGTAATAGCAGTAGTAATAGTGTAGTAGTAGTAGCAGCAGCAGCAGTAGTAGTAGCAGCAGCAGTAGTAGTATCAGTAGTAGTATTAGTAATAGTAGCAACAGTAGTAGTAGTAGTAACAGTAGTAGTGGTAGTGGTAGTGGTAGTGGTAGTAGTTGTTGTTGTTGTAGTAGTTGTTGTTGTTGTAATAGTAGTACTGGTAGTAGTAGTTGTAGTAGTATTAGTAGCATATTAGTAGTTGTAGTAGTAATAGTAGTAATATTAGTAATAGTAGTAGTAGTAGTAGTTGTAGTAGTATTAGTAGCATATTAGTAGTTGTAGTAGTAATAGTAGTAATATTTTTAGTAGCAGCAGTAGTAGTAGTAGTAGTAGTAGTAGTAGTAGTAGTAGTAGTAGTAGTAGTAGTAGTAGTAGTAGTAGTAATGGTGGTGGTGGTAGTAGTCGTAGTAGTAGTAGCAGCAGCAGTAGTTTTAGTAGCAGCAGCAGTAGTAGTAGTAGTAGTAGTAGTAGTAGTGGTGGTAGTAGTAGTAGCAGCAGTAGTAGTATTAGTAGTAGTAGCAGTAGTAGTAGTAGTAGTAGTAGTAATAGTAGTAGTGGTGGTGGTGGTGATGGTCGTGATAGTTGTTGTTGGAATAGTAGTACCTGTAGTAGTAGCAGTAGTAGTAGTAGTACCAGTAGTAGTACTAGTAACAGCAGTAGTAGTTGTTGTTGTAGTAGTAGTAATAGTATTAGTAGCAGTAGTAGTATTTGTTGTAGTATTAGTAGCAGTAGTAGTAATAGTAGTAGTAGTAGTAGTAGTAGTAGTAGTGGTGGTGGTGGCGGTGGTGTTCGTGATGGTGGTAGTTGTTGTTAGAGTAGTAGTAATAGTAGTAGTAGTAGTAGTTGTTGTTGTTGTAGTAGTAGTACCAGTTGTAGTAGAAGTAGTAGCAGTACTAGTAGTAGTTGTATCCTGACCTCATTTTGCCTAGTAAGGTATTGGACTAAAAACTGAGAACAAGGCTTTCAGGCTTGAACAAATGAGTATTTTGCCATTTTGTGTTTGATCTATGCCCATGCAAATTCTTTACTCTCATCACCACTGTGGTAGGTAGTAGGATTAAACCCTGTGTTGTTCCAGTTATTGGCCTCTCCTGAGACATTATGTTGTGACTGATTGTCTGAGCTGCATCAGATCCATCAATTGAATTCAAAGAAATGTTATCCATTACTTCCCAAACCCAAACAGCAGATGTTGTGGAGTATTTGTAAGCCGACTTCCTTTATTATGTTAATGACCCTATCTTCTCATATACACCATTTCCATTTGAGCTGGGTAGGAAATCATCAGATGGATTTGGCTCCTTCAACAACTGGTGTTTGACATTCTGTTGATGAGATGAAATATGAAACACTTTTCAAAAGCAAATGGCATATGACAATCGCACAACATAAAATGCCTTTTGAATGAGTGGAAGATCACAATGCCTTCCTGCCGCCATGGTCTGTGTTTAAGACGTTGTCTTGTATAAATGTAGCATTGATTATATTCTGTTGAAGTGTACAGGCAACAAAGGATGGGGACATATTGTGGATACAATGCTTGTGCTTTTCTTAATTCTCTTGATATATATTAGCATAAACCATGAAAACACCTCGACACTCATAGTACAGTATTACGGTAATGATGCACTGTGGAAAAACAGGGATGCACTATCACATTGTACATGATCTCTTTCTACTAGTTCTGTTTCCCTTTGTTTTATTCACTCTGACTCAGACACTCACCCTGGTCTCAGAGCGTGCCCTTTCCACTCTGTGACCTGCCACACCCTCGTCTGTGTGTGTGTGTGTGTGTGCGCGTGTGTGCGTGTGTATCTGTATGTGTGCGTGTGTATCTCTGTGTGTGTGTGTGTGTGTGTGTGTGTGTGTGTGTGTGTGTGTGTGTGCGCGTGTGTGCGTGTGTATCTGTATGTGTGCGTGTGTATCTGTGTGCGTGTGTGTACAGCCTGGGCTCAGAGGCATAGCGTTGGGTTGCATGAGGGAGTGTGGTGGCAGAGCACTCCTCTGATGGACCAGATCCAGTGTTCACTGAAGCCTTTCGCATATATATAGAACTTCTGAATATCTAAACCATTATTTAGCATCCAAATCAGTTCTGCTTGTCTGACTGATGGACAATTTCAGCGTGACCTCAGTCTCTTTGCATGTGACCTATACTGTCTAGATTCTTGCATATTGTTTGGATGTTCACATTGACTTCTCTCCCTTTTCTTTCTTTGATCCTTTTAACATGCTCTTTGTGTTGGAATTCATGAAATATTCATGTTTGCACTACGGCTTTTCCATATCTTTATATACAATTATTAGCACCCTTCCTGTTATGTCGAGCCATCTAATAGTGGGTATTTAGTTTATTTAAGTGTGACTTCAGATTTTTTTGACAGTTTAGCCATTTTGTGTCATGGATTGATAAGGTGATATATTATGATGGAGGGTGCGGTGTGATTACCTTCTTAGCCTACCATTAATATTGATCATCACACGCAATGTGTATTACACAGGCTTACAGTATACATCAGGGTTTTAATGTGAGCAACAACAAAAAACACCATAATAACAATTATTATTATTATGATGATTATTATGATTATTATGATTATATAATTGTATTACTATTATTATAATTATTATATTATTATTATAATATTATTATTATTTATTATTTATTTTATTATATTGAATTACTATTATATTGTTATTATTATATTTATATTATTAAGCTTATATTTATATTATTATATTATAATTATTATATTATTATATTATTATTATATTATTCTATTTATATTATATTATTATATTATCTTAATATATTATTAATATTCTATTTATATTATTATCACTATTATTATATCATTATTGTTATATTAGTATATTATATTAAAATATTATATTGTTATTATTATATTATAATTATTATATTTTTATATAATCATTATAGAATTATTACTATTGTTATTATACCATATTATACCATTATATTTATATTATTATAATATTATTATTATTATTAATATTATAATATTATATTATTATAATTATTATATTATTATAATATTTTATTATTTTTATAATAGCCTAGTGGTTAGAGTGTTGGACTAGTAACCGAAAGGTTGCAAGTTCGAATTCCCGAGCTGACAAGGTACAAATCTGTCGTTCTGCCCCTGAACAGGCAGTTAACCCACTGTTCCTAGGTCGCCATTGAAAATAAGAATTTGTTCTTAACTGACTTGCCTAGTAAAATAAAGGTTAAACATTTTTTAAACATTTTTTACATTGTTATTATATTTATATTATTAGATTTATAATATAAATACAAAATAATAATATTATAATCATTTATATTATTATATTTATAATATAAACACATTTCTGTATTTTCTTCCATTCATAATAGTCATTATCACCATCATCATCACAACAATCAGAGAAATTAAATATGACTTAATATGTCTTATTAGCTGTAGTGGTTATGTGTCTTATTGGCTGTAGTGGTTATGTGTCTTATTGGCTGTAGTGGTTATGTGTCTTATTGGCTGTAGTGGTTATGTGTCTTATTGGCTGTAGTGGTTATGTGTCTTATTGGCTGTAGTGGTTATGTGTCTTATTGGCTGTAGTGGTTATGTGTCTTATTGGCTGTAGTGGTTATGTGTCTTATTGGCTGTAGTGGTTATGTGTCTTATTGGCTGTAGTGGTTATGTGTCTTATTGGCTGTAGTGGTTATGTGTCTTATTGGCTGTAGTGGTTATGTGTCTTATTGGCTGTAGTGGTTATGTGTCTTATTGGCTGTAGTGGTTATGTGTCTTATTGGCTGTAGTGGTTATGTGTCTTATTGGCTGTAGTGGTTGTGTGTCTTATTGGCTGTAGTGGTAATGATAACATGGTTAATAATTTGTTCCTCTCTATCATCACCAGTAGATATTGGCAGAATTAGTAATTGAAGTGGGAATGTCATTACCATGCCCGGTGTGTAGTGGAAGGATTTTGCAGGACAGACATAGACAGACAGAGGCCCAGGCTGTGATGTGGCCCTAGTCTGGCCGCCTAGCCAAAGAATGCATCCCAAATGGCACTCTATTTACTATGTAGTGCCCTACTTTTGACCTGGGCCCATATGGCTCTTCTCTAAAGTAGTGCACTACATATGGAATAGGGTGCCATTTGGGACACCATCAAACACTGATGTCCTCTGGAGCTCTAAATGTAAATACTGTCTATTCACCCAGCATTTAATAAACGTTCTGGAGGTTTATTAATGTGCAAATGGGTGAGAGCACCTCTCCCCTGTGCCAGGCAGCCCCAGCCGAACGGCAGAGTGAACGGCAGCACAGAGGCACAGAGCTGTTTAACAGAGAGATTCACAAATCAGTCCAACTGGAGCTAAGCCTGTGGCTGCCTCTCTCTCCACTGGGGAACCACTAGCAGTATTTAATTCACACACTGTGTGTGTGTGTGTGTGTATATACTGTATGTGTGTGTATGATGGAGTCCATTACCCGCCAGAGAGCCTTTTATGTTTACTTATTTGTACCGCTCTCAAATAAGGTTCTTCCAGTGCCACTCACCTGGTGAATGGCAGGTTGTCAGAGGGAAATTGGGTCGAGAGATGGGAGCGACATCCAGATTCTGGCATCATGCATAAAGTTCCGTCACTCACAGAGCTAGAATACAAATAGGGAAATCTCAGGATAAAGACTCCTAGGATCCAGCCATAGTAATATGAATGCAAATAGGATTAAGGGCCAGCTTTAGAGGCTGATATACAATTCACAGTGCTTATATGA
Organism: Oncorhynchus tshawytscha; assembly: GCF_018296145.1. Taxonomy (NCBI): domain Eukaryota; kingdom Metazoa; phylum Chordata; class Actinopteri; order Salmoniformes; family Salmonidae; genus Oncorhynchus; species Oncorhynchus tshawytscha. The sequence continues at coordinate 73,019,026 of NC_056440.1, read as the reverse complement.
GTCTGACGGCGGAGGCTATACATTCTCAACCTATACTGGAAATGAGGACACACTTATACAGACAGCTTTCACGGTAGTTTTCATGCATACAGACAGCTTTCACGGTAGTTTTCATGGATTTTTCTCCCCCATCACCTCGTATTGTGATTATCAGTGGAGATGCATCACCTCGTATTGTGATTAGCAGTAGAGATGCATCACCTCGTATTGTGATTAGCAGTAGAGATGCATCACCTCGTATTGTGATTAGCAGTAGAGATGCATCATCTCGTATTGTGATTAGCAGTAGAGATGCATCATCTCGTATTGTGATTAGCAATAGAGATGCATCATCTCGTATTGTGATTAGCAATAGAGATGCATCACCTCGTAATGTGATTAGCAGTAGAGATGCATCACCTCGTAATGTGATTAGCAGTAGAGATGCATCACCTCGTATTGTGATTAACAGTAGAGATGCATCACCTCGTAATGTGATTAGCAGTAGAGCAGCCTCTCTCATTAGTGTTCTATACCGAATCATCTGTCAGGTGTTTTCACTCAATATTAGTTTGATCTTCATCTGGGGGAGAAATGATTGGCTTGATGTAATGTACATTTGTTTTTACAAACCCACAGGACTGAACTACAAAGGGCTTTTCATTCAGGTTCAGACAACAACTCAAAGTTTTTTCTCTTTTACTCAACTGTTTTAACAAGCGTTTAAACTGACTGATCTCGAAAATAATTTGTGCTTCATCATGTGACTAGGTTCTTTCTGTTGGGGTCAAATTCTACAGCCGTGGTCTAGGCTTTGTGTCCATAACCTCTTGCTGACTGTTGATAGCAATAACTATTATTTGACATTTGACTGCTGTTTTTCTTGTCAGAGAGAGAAAATAACAAGGTCCATTCTGCTTCATAAATTTTCACTCATTGCGTCTCTTTGAGCACAGAAGCTCTCGCTCTCTCTCTCTCTCTCTCCCTCTCTCTCTCTCTCTCTCTCCCTCCCTCTCTCTCTCTCTCTCTCTCTCTCTCTCTCTCTCTCTCTCTCTCTCTCTCTCTCCCTCTCTCTCTCTCTCTCCCTCTCTCTCTCTCTCTCTCTCTCCCTCTCTCTCTCTCTCCCTCTCTCTCTCTCTCTCTCTCTCTCTCTCTCTCTCTCTCTCTCCCTCTCTCTCTCTCTCTCTCTCTCCCTCTCTCTCTCGCTCTCTCTCTCTCTCTCTCTCTCTCTCTCCCTCTCTCTCTCTCTCTCTCTCTCTCTCTCTCTCTCTCTCTCTCTCTCTCTCTCTCTCTCTCTCTCTCTCTCTTCCTCTCTCTCTAGCTCTCTCTCCCAGGGCTGTTAGCTGGTTCTCTCCAGAGCTCAGGTCTGGTTTATCTCCGTCTATGAAGTTAAGAAAGCTGGCAGAGCTGTAAATTTGGACGCCCTTCGTTAGAGGCCCTCCCCTGCCTGTAATTCATCTGAATCATCAGTGGTCTTTAGTTTCCTTTCAAGGCCGTAAAGTACACTGACTCTGAGCAGAGGGGAGAGGGGAGAGGGTGAGAGGTGAGGGGTGAGAGTGTGGGAGGTGAAGGGAGAAGGGGTTAGGGGGGAGAAAGGAGTGAGGTGAGGGAAGAGGGGTTTAGGAGGGTGGGAGGCGAGTGGAAAGGGAGACAAGGAGACGGGGTGAGGGGGGCGAGGGGACCGTCGGGGGCCTGTGACACGTGGGGGTCAGCTGCCAGACATAGGAATGATATACGGTGAGGCCTGTGTACCTCGCTGACACTAGACGCTAACTAGACTGCTTTACAATTGGTTTCATTTTCCCCTTGCTTTCTCTCCACTCTCTTCTCTCTCTCTCTTAGGCCTCATGTCATCCTCCAGGACAGCTTGATCTTTAGTGAGCTGCTTCCAGCAGATGAGGATTGACATGTCAGAGAAAACAAATGGACACAGACAGGGATAGAGCTATGTGAGGAGCTGTAGAGGCCTTGCCTTTACTGTCTAACATGACCTGAGACGTATGACAGGGTGTGAGAGGTTAAAGCACCAGTCGTATAGTATTATTACATAGAGACCCAGGAAAGATCAGCAGGGCAGTAAATCAACATATAAATCTGGATGAGAGGATTGTCCATTCTAAACTTCACAGTATTTTTCTATGATGTGGAACACTGATTGATGTTATGGTTCTCTTTCATGTATGATAAGGTAAACCAGTCATAAAACAGTAGTCTAGTACAGGTCATTGTAATCTGTTTTGAAGCGGTAGCCTCGCCAACTCTTTTTATGAGGAGTTGAACATCCCCACTGGTGTAAGATCAGAGCGGGGACTATGTGTGAGTATGCAGTCTATTCTGGTCACTACAGGTCTGCCATGCCATACACTGGCATCCATGATGGCCCTGCCTCCGTCTATCTTTATTTTGGTCTGTTCGTTCCCTGGAGGAAGAACAGAGCATGCTGTCCATGAGAGGGCGGCTTGTTTGACGACTCTTCTGAAGGGAAGACAGGGCTAGAAATAGAACTAAGAGCTGGCCTGCCTGCAGTCCCATCCTACCCGCCCACCTGTCTCAGTGCCTGTAGTCCCATCCTACCCACCCACCTGTCTCCCTGCCTGCAGTCCCATCCTACCCACCCACCTGTCTCCCTGCCTGCAGTCCCATCCTACCCACCCACCTGTCTCAGTGCCTGTAGTCCCATCCTACCCACCCACCCACCTATCTCCCTGCATATAGTTCCATCCTACCCACCCACCTGTCTCCCTGCCTGTAGTTCCATACTACCCACCCACCTGTCTCCCTGCCTGTAGTTCCATCCTACCCACCCACCTGTCTCCCTGCCTGTAGTCCCATCCTACCCACCCACCTGTCTCCCTGCCTGTAGTCCCATCCTACCCACCCACCTGTCTCCCTGCCTGTAGTCCCATCCTACCCACCCACCTGTCTCCCTGCCTGTAGTTCCATCCTACCCACCCACCTGTCTCCCTGCCTGTAGTCCCATCCTACCCACCCACCTGTCTCCCTGCCTGTAGTCCCATCCTACCCACCCACCTGTCTCCCTGCCTGTAGTCCCATCCTACCCACCCACCTGTCTCCCTGCCTGTAGTCCCATCCTACCCACCCACCTGTCTCCCTGCCTGTAGTCCCATCCTACCCACCCACCGGTCTCCCTGCCTGCAGTCCCATCCTACCCACCCACCTGTCTCCCTGCCTGTAGTTCCATCCTACCCACCCACCTGTCTCCCTGTCTGTAGTCCCATCCTACCCACCCACCTGTATTCCTGACTGTAGTCCCATTCTACCCACCTACCTGTCTCCCTGCCTGTAGTCCCATCCTGTCACCAACCTGTCTCCCTGCCTGTAGTCCCATTCTACCCACCTACCTGTCTCCCTGCCTGTAGCCCCATCCTACCCACCCACCTGTTTCCCTGCCTGTAGTCCCATCCTACCCACCCACCTGTCTCCCTGCCTGTAGTCCCATCCTACCCACCTACCTGTGTCCCTGCCTGTAGTCCCATCTTATCCACGTACCTGTCTCCCTGCCTGTAGTCCCATCCTACCCACCCACCTGTCTCCCTGCCTGTAGTCCCATCCTACCCACCCACCTGTCTCCCTGCCTGTAGTCCCATCCTACCCACCCACCTGTCTCCCTGCCTGCAGTCCCATCCTACCCACCCACCTGTCTCCCTGCCTGTAGTTTTCCCTACCCACCCACCTGTCTCCCTGTCTGTAGTCCCATCCTGCCCACCCACCTGTATTCCTTACTGTAGTCCCATTCTACCCACCTACCTGACTCCCTGCCTGTAGTCCCATCCTATCACCTACCTGTCTCCCTGCCTGTAGTCCCATCCTACCCACCCACCTGTCTCCCTGCCTGTAGTCCCATTCTACCCACCTACCTGTCTCCCTGCCTGTAGTCCCATCCTACCCACCCACCTGTTTCCCTGCCTGTAGTCCCATCCTACCCACCCACCTGTCTCCCTGCCTGTAGTCCCATCCTACCCATCTACCTGTCTCCCTGCCTGTAGTCCCATATTATCCACGTACCTGGCTCCCTGCCTGTAGTCCCATCCTACCCACCCACCTGTCTCCCTGCCTGTAGTCCCATCCTACCCACCCACCTGTCTCCCTGCCTGTAGTCCTATCCTACCCACCTACCTGTCTCCCTGCCTGTAGTCCCATCCTACCCACGTACCTGTCTCCCTGCCTGTAGTCCCATCCTACCCACCTACCTGTCTCCTGCCTGTAGTCCCATCCTACGCACCTACCTGTCTCCCTGCCTGTAGTCCCATCCTATCCACCTACCTGTCTCCCTGCCTGTAGTCCCATCCTACCCACCCACCTGTCTCCCTGCCTGTAGTCCCATCCTATCCACCCACCTGTCTCCCTGCCTGTAGTCCCATCCTATCCACCTGTCTCCCTGCCTGTAGTCCCATCCATCCACCCACCTGTCTCCCTGCCTGTAGTCCCATCCTATCCACCTGTCTCCCTGCCTGTAGTCCCATCTTACCCACCCACCTGCCTCCCTGCCTGTAGTCCCATCTTATCCACCTGTCTCCCTGCCTGTAGTCCCATCTTACCCACCCACCTGCCTCCCTGCCTGTAGTCCCATCCTACCCACCTACCTTTCTCCCTGCCTGTAGTCCCATCCTACCCACCCACCTGTCTCCCTGCCTGCAGTCCCATCCTACCCACCCACCTGTCTCCCTGCCTGTAGTTCCATCCTACCACCCACCTGTCTCCCTGTCTGTAGTCCCATCCTGCCCACCCACCTGTATTCCTTACTGTAGTCCCATTCTACCCACCTACCTGTCTCCCTGCCTGTAGTCCCATCCTATCACCTACCTGTCTCCCTGCCTGTAGTCCCATCCTACCCACCCACCTGATTCCCTGCCTGTAGTCCCATCCTACCCACCCACCTGTCTCCCTGCCTGTAGTCCCATCCTACCCATCTACCTGTCTCCCTGCCTGTAGTCCCATCTTATCCACGTACCTGTCTCCCTGCCTGTAGTCCCATCCTACCCACCCACCTGTCTCCCTGCCTGTAGTCCCATCCTACCCACCCACCTGTCTCCCTGCCTGTAGTCCTATCCTACCCACCTACCTGTCTCCCTGCCTGTAGTCCCATCCTACCCACGTACCTGTCTCCCTGCCTGTAGTCCCATCCTACCCACCTACCTGTCTCCCTGCCTGTAGTCCCATCCTACCCACCCACCTGTCTCCCTGCCTGTAGTCCCATCCTATCCACCCACCTGTCTCCCTGCCTGTAGTCCCATCCTATCCACCCACCAGTCTCCCTGCCTGTAGTCCCATCCTATCCACCTGTCTCCCTGCCTGTAGTCCCATCTTACCCACCCACCTGCCTCCCTGCCTGTAGTCCCATCCTACCCACCTACCTTTCTCCCTGCCTGTAGTCCCATCCTGCCCACCTACCAGTCTCCCTGCCTGTAGTCCCATCCTGCCCACCCACCTGTCTCCCTGCCCGTAGTCCCATCCTACCCACCCACCTGTCTCCCTGCCTGTAGTCCCATCCTACCCACCCACCTGTCTCCCTGCCTGTAGTCCCATCCTACCCACCTACCTGTCTCCCTGCCTGTAGTTCCATCCTATCCACCTGTCTCCCTGCCTGTAGTCCCATCCTATCCACCCACCTGTCTCCCTGCCTGTAGTCCCATCCTATCCACCCACATGTCTCCCTGCCTGTAGTCCCATCCTACCCACCCACCGGTCTCCCTGCCTGCAGTCCCATCCTACCCACCCACCTGTCTCCGTGCCTGTAGTCCCATCCTACCCACCCACCTGTCTCTCTGCCTGTAGTCCCATCATACCCACCCACCTGTCTCCCTGCCTGTAGTCCCATTCTACCCAGCCACCTGTCTCCCTGCCTGTAGTCCCATCCTATCCACCTACCTGTCTCCCTGCCTGCAGTCCCATCTTACCCACCCACCTGTCTCCCTGCCTGTAGTCCCATCCTGCCCACCCACCCAGTCCCATTCTACCCACCTACCTGTCTCCCTGCCTGTAGTCCCATCCTATCACCTACCTGTCTCCCTGCCTGTAGTCCCATCCTACCCACCCACCTGATTCCCTGCCTGTAGTCCCATCCTACCCACCCACCTGTCTCCCTGCCTGTAGTCCCATCCTACCCATCTACCTGTCCCTGCCTGTAGTCCCATCTTATCCACGTACCTGTCTCCTGCCTGTAGTCCCATCCTACCCACCCACCTGTCTCCCTGCCTGTAGTCCCATCCTACCCACCCACCTGTCTCCCTGCCTGTAGTCCTATCCTACCCACCTACCTGTCTCCCTGCCTGTAGTCCCATCCTACCCACGTACCTGTCTCCCTGCCTGTAGTCCCATCCTACCCACCTACCTGTCTCCCTGCCTGTAGTCCCATCCTACCCACCCACCTGTCTCCCTGCCTGTAGTCCCATCCTATCCACCCACCTGTCTCCCTGCCTGTAGTCCCATCCTATCCACCCACCAGTCTCCCTGCCTGTAGTCCCATCCTATCCACCTGTCTCCCACCTGTAGTCCCATCTTACCCACCCACCTGCCTCCCTGCCTGTAGTCCCATCCTACCCACCTACCTTTCTCCCTGCCTGTAGTCCCATCCTGCCCACCTACCAGTCTCCCTGCCTGTAGTCCCATCCTGCCCACCTACCTGTCTCCCTGCCCGTAGTCCCATCCTACCCACCCACCTGTCTCCCTGCCTGTAGTCCCATCCTACCCACCCACCTGTCTCCCTGCCTGTAGTCCCATCCTACCCACCTACCTGTCTCCCTGCCTGTAGTTCCATCCTATCCACCTGTCTCCCTGCCTGTAGTCCCATCCTATCCACCCACCTGTCTCCCTGCCTGTAGTCCCATCCTATCCACCCACATGTCTCCCTGCCTGTAGTCCCATCCTACCCACCCACCGGTCTCCCTGCCTGCAGTCCCATCCTACCCACCCACCTGTCTCCGTGCCTGTAGTCCCATCCTACCCACCCACCTGTCCTCTGCCTGTAGTCCCATCATACCCACCCACCTGTCTCCCTGCCTGTAGTCCCATCCTATCCACCTACCTGTCTCCCTGCCTGCAGTCCCATCTACCCACCCACCTGTCTCCCTGCCTGTAGTCCCATCCTACCCACCTACCTGTCTCCCTGCCTGTAGTCCCATCCTATCCAACTGTCTCCCTGCCTGAAGTCCCATCCTACCCACCCACCTGTCTCCCTGCCTGTAGTCCCATCCTATCCACCTGTCTCCCTGCCTGTAGTCCCATCCTATCCACCTGTACCTAGTCCCATACTACCCACCCACCTGTCTCCCTGCCTGTCCCATCCTACCCACCCACCTGTCTCCCTGCCTGTAGTCCCATCCTACCCACCCACCGGTCTCCCTGCCTGCAGTCCCATCCTACCCACCCACCTGTCTCCGTGCCTGTAGTCCCATCCCATGCCTGTAGTCCCATCCACCCACCCACCTGTCTCCCTGCCTGCCTGTAGTCCTATCCACCTGTCTCCCTGCCTGTAGTCCCATCTTACCCACCCACCTGCCTCCCTGCCTGTAGTCCCATCCTACCCACCTACCTTTCTCCCTGCCTGTAGTCCCATCCTGCCCACCTACCAGTCTCCCTGCCTGTAGTCCCATCCTGCCCACCCACCTGTCTCCCTGCCTGTAGTCCCACCCACCTGTCTCCTGCCTGTAGTCCCATCCTACCCACCTACCTGTCTCCCTGCCTGTAGTCCCATCCTACCCACCTACCTGTCTCCCTGCCTGTAGTCCCATCCTATCCACCCACCTGTCTCTCTGCCTGTAGTCCCATCCTACCCACCTACCTGTGTCCCTGCCTGTAGTCCCATCCTATCCACCCACCTGTCTCCCTGCCTGTAGTCCCATCCTACCCACCCACCTGTCTCTATGCCTGTAGTCCCATCCTAGTCCCATCCACCTGTCTCCCTGCCTGTAGTCCCATCCTACCCACCCACCTGTCTCCCTGCCTGTAGTCCCATCTTACCCACCCACCTGTCTCCTGCCTGTAGTCCCATCCTACCCACCCACCTGTCTCCTGCCTGTAGTCCCATCCTACCCACCCACCTGTCTCCCTGCCTGTAGTCCCATCCTACCCACCCACCTGTCTCTTTATCTGTAGTCCCATCCTATCCACCCACCTGTCTCTCTGCCTGTAGTCCCATCCTGCCCACCTACCTGTCTCTCTGCCTGTAGTCCCATCCTATCCACCTACCTGTCTCCCTGCCTGTAGTCTCATCCTATCCACCTCTCTCCCTACCTGTAGTCCCATCCTACCAACACACCTGTCTCCCTGCCTGTAGTCCCATCCTATCCACCTGTCTCCCTGCCTGTAGTCCCATCCTACCCACCTACCTGTCTCCCTGCCTGTAGTCCCATCCTATCCATCTGTCTCCCTGCCTGTAGTCCCATCCTACCAACACACCTGTCTCCCTGCCTGTAGTCCCATCCTACCCACCCACCTGTCTCCCTGCCTGTAGTCCCATCCTACCCACCCACCTGTCTCCCTGCCTGTAGTCCCATCTTACCCACCCACCTGTCTCCCTGCCTGTAGTCCCATCCTACCCACCCACCTGTCTCCTGCCTGTAGTCCCATCCTACCCACCCACCTGTCTCCCTGCCTGTAGTCCCATCCTACCCACCCACCTGTCTCCCTGCCTGTAGTCCCATCTTACCCACCCACCTGTCTCCCTGCCTGTAGTCCCATCCTACCAACACACCTGTCTCCCTGCCTCTACCTCACATTCCAACTCCGTTTTCATTGCAAGATAAACATGGCATCTCACTCCAGAATCCTTTTGTAAATGTTTTCTGAAGCAGGCAAACAAAGTGCTTGGGAAAGTCAAATGAGTTAATTATTACAATGTTGTGTAGGACAATCAAAGCAAAGCAGAGCTCAGTCAAGTTAGTAACACTACTTTCCAGGTCAAACTCCACCCTCATGAATAAGAAGCCACTTCCTCCATTAGATAGGCATTATGTATGAAGTGCTATACAATGACAAGAGAGGGAAAACAACCTCAGGTCCTCTTCTGCTTTCTAATATTTAACAACAGACAGAAAAGGTTGGTAGATGAAAGGGTGATTGTGGAAGATATTTGTTGAGTGGATGAATGTGTTAACGCAGTAGGTTTTGGACGGTGTTGTAATTTCTGAGTTCATGCTTTTGAGGGCCTGCACAATTAGAACTCTGAAGAGTTTGTTGGCCAAGTTGTTGTTGGCAATGAGAACATTGACCACTGAAGGTTGTTGATGATTTGGAGATGATGTGAAAGTGTTCTAACAGTTTTACCTGTAGGCCTATGTGTGAATAGGGGTTAACCTCTTGGTTCAATCCCAGTCTAGTATCCTGACTGGGTTTAATCATTGTCACCTGTCTGACGGGTTTAGTGATGATGTCATAAGTCAGGAAACCCTTTAGAAGTCAGATCTTTTATTGTCATGGCGACATCTGGGTTCACAATGGTGCGGTTTAGTGGAAGGGCCAGACGGGCCGATCGCTGCTTTAGGTTAAAACTTAAAAATAGTCCTAGTCTTCAGAAGCTGTGCCACAGGCAGGCAGGAAATGCTTAGATTTCTCTTCCCTTTTTTATTTTACTGGAATATTCAATAAATCCCCTGGATCTGGGGAGCAGGTGGTTGGGCTTAGATTCCCCTCCGTGCTAAGGCAAACTTCCCTTCCATATTTTAGCTTCACAAAGCTTTGTCACATGCAAAACCATTGTACACTCCGACTCTGTTATTTTTAGAGAAAAACCACTCTGCATGAAATATTTTCTCTTGAAGTATATTGACATGGAGAATGGCCATGGTGACAATGATGATAATGATTTAAGTTAAAGTCAAAGCAACTATTTCTGACTCCAAATCCTGTTATACTGATCTCTCTGAACTTCAGAGCTGAGTAACCTATTAGTATTAGCTGAGTATGAGTGTACTGAGTTAGCCCAGAATGAGAGTTTAAGACTATGCAAGACTATGTGGCCATGACACACGGTCCAGCTCCCTCAGTAACCTGAGGCCAGGCTTATGGGCCCACCTGTCTCTAGTTGTGGACGGACATGTCTTGGCTTGCAGCCTCTACCATTGAGACCTAACCTAATGCTAATGTTGGCTAATGTTAGCTGCTGTTGTTATTGTAATGGCGTCAACATGATGCTATTTCACTCTTTTGAGGCCAAAAGAGAGAGCGATACAGTGTTGTTTTCAACGTATGTTGAAGAGGTTGTTATATATTTACTGCATTAGTTATCAGCTATATTTATTAGCTGTATGACATGCCAGTAAAACGTGTAACTTCAGCTGTGGTATAGCTTAACAATAAATGATGAAAACATTTAGAGCATCATCCTAACTGGAGATGCGCTCCTGTAATTTCAACTTTTACATAAATCAAGTGTCATTGGTGTTTTTATTTTGGTGAAAATTTGAGGATATGCAGATACTGTAGGGGGCTGACTGAGACCGACAACGACCCCCAGATGTCATATTCTCACATATCTTTGCTTACAATCATATCATGAGTAACCTGCCTAATTACTCACACATAATTTAAAATTATACAAACGTTTTCCATCCTTCTGTGTGCCTCAGATTACACAGGACAAATAATTATTATAGGCCTCAACGTTTGGCAATCCAACCATGAACTGCCTCAAGCTTCTGCATTTCACTTCGTCCCAGACATCATCACAGAGTTGCAGATGCCTGAATGTTCTCATTGTTCAACTGAAAGTTACATCAGTTTCATATCAGGTAACGTCTGTAATATTGCATATTTGCGTCATTCAGAATGACTATAGTCTTGAGACTCCAGAACATTTATTAGACTTGAGCCATTTGGCCTTTAAGCCAATAGGGATTTTTAGCCGCTGCCTTTGA